>NC_136945.1:6054080-6154080 GCF_949987615.1 Pollachius pollachius | reverse complement strand
TCTACACAGGAAACACCTCAGCTTCACAAGCTATTCAGCGCTGATCTGTTTCCTGGAGCGTGTTTAATAGTCTTGACTGTATTTCATCAACAACAACAACTCACCCCATGTTTCAGACTGTCACTGGCCTGGTCGGCTACTTCAGACACGATCACCAAGGCAGCTGTAATAAACACAGAGGGACGGATGGAGTCAGAGACCGGACACACATAGATCAGCACTGTGGTGTCTCAACAACCCTTGATAAATATTTAACAGCTGCAGGGCGTGTGTTGGTAGGGTGTTTTTATTTATATCTGTTGAATAAATATTATGACAGAAGGGAAGAGGTCTGGATTGTTCTAGTCTAATCACCTTGTGTGTCCTCGTATTCTTTAGAATCAGGGGACAGGTTGTTCAGGTAGTCTGGAGGAGAGACACACACAGGAATACGTTGACACGGTTACTAAGAAACTCATCATTATGTGCAGAAAAACATATGATTCCTTTGGGATTCATTTAGCAATGCAACACGGTTCGGTAATTATCATCATGTTTTGGTCCACATGACAAGTCTTAAAGCAATGTCTTGGCATCTGCAGGACACAGGAGCCAAGATGAAATTGGTTCAGAAAAGATATATTTAAATTAAATCGGCAGAAAATGTGTTTGCAATAAAACATGAATCCCATTCACCAGAAATGTCCACCAGGTATATAATGAGGGAGAAGAGAAGAGATGCATATTTCTAAAGGCATGTGTGTGTGTGTGTGTGTGTGTGTGTGTGTGTGTGTGTGTGTGTGTGTGTGTGTGTGTGTGTGTGTGTGTGTGTTTGTTTTACCTGTGAGAAGCATGCGGTACTGCAGCACTCTGACGATAACCTGCAGGAGCTGGTGTCTTAACGGCACCTCTCCTCCTTCTTGGCTTTCAGTCTGAGGAGACACACACACACACACACACACACACACACACACACACATACACACACTCTTGGTCATTTATGTGCAGTGCATGAAAAAAAAGTGCACTCAGCCATCTATACATAACTAATGCAGAGCTTCATCCTACACACACATACCTTCATACACACACACACACACACACACACACACACACACACACACACACACACACACACACACACACATCTTTTCTTTGTTCCCGCAAAAGAGCAATCTTTACTTAGATTTTCCCAATTCAAGGTCAGAGATGGAAAGGCAGTGGAAAGATAGCATGACCTTCAAGGGTCTTTGTGGAGAGCCATCCGGCTCCCCAGAGCCACCGTTGTGCAGGTGAACAGAGGACAGAGGGCCACACAATAAAAGAAAGATCTGGAAAATCAATCAGGATCTAATTGTCTCTGACAGGTATTTATGCCCCGAGCAGGGGAGTGATGGGAGAAGAGTAGGCGCACGTAGTCGCACACGCGAGGGCCCACATACACACAACACACACACACACACACACACACACACACACACACACACACACACACACACACACACACACACACACACACTAATCCAATAAAATTGAATCCTTCATTAGAGAGCCAGATAGCACCCTGCGGGAAACAGCAACTTCATCTAATCGACACCCCCTTACACCCCTTCAACACACCCACACACACGCACGCACGCACGCACGCACACACACACACACACACACACACACACACACACACACACACACACACACACACACCACACAGTGCCAACATCGCATTCACAAACAAGCACAAGCACATTCGTGCTCAGTGGAGGCAGGTGATAAGACGAGAGGCGAGGGAGAGGGGAGAGGGATAGGGGTAAAACACTCTATTCATCTTCATTATCCTAATCCAGTCCAAAACCAAACAAACAAAAACAGTAAAGCAGGCGGTTGGTAGGCCGCTAGGAGACTAGGAGGCATCGAGTCGACTACCATGTCCTCTCGAAAGAAGAAGCCTCCGACCACAGCCACATTCAGTTTCTCAACAGGTTCTGAACTTTTTCCAATCTCTCCCTCCTGCAACATTGGGATCCACAAATCAGCCAGAATGGGAGGCTGTGACATCCTTGGCTTTTCAGGCCAACATTGCTGTGTCACTCGCTGACTTAACCATCAAGCACAACAACAAGCAAGCACAACCCTCTGCGTTGCATCTAGTCATCACACTCAGTCCTCTCCTCAGACGCCTCATGTTAATTCACATCCAATTGACACGTGTGCAGATCAAGTGGTGTTCTGCCGCGGCAGTGAGGCTAATTAGCTGACGTTAGATCTGGTATGGTGAGGAGGGAAGGAGGGAAGGAGGGAGGAAGGGAGGAAGGGAGGAAGGGAGGGGGGGGAGAAGAGAGGTGTGATGCCTTGCAGATTACTAACAACCATGTTCACAACCCCCCCCCCCCCCCCGGATCTCCTCTTTCACACGACACACATCTACACTCACAGACACACACAACCCACCCGCAATGGTAATGCAAACACACACACTCTATTGTGGTGTGTCAGGGGGCAAGCCGAATTTGTCACCTGCTCTCTCTCTCACACTCACACACTGCTGATCTAATTGGGGAGTTGTAGAAGACGGTACTCCTCTAATTAGCTTCTTTTTGCCTCATTGCCCGCTGCCTTAACGGAGCGCCAGCGCCATCGCTCTTTCAACAGCCCTTCCCCCGCCCCTCTCCCCATTCCTGAGCTCGCTAAGGAGAGCATGCAGGGGGGGGAGGGAGGGGGGGGCTAGGACTGGAAGTGGACTGCAGGGCTCGACGTGAATGTTAACGGGCACTTGAAGGGTTTTTAAAGAGATTCAGCGCAAAGAGCTCCAAGCGGCAGAACCGCAACTGCCATGTGCCAAAATGGACGCAAGTAGATGAAAATAAATTAATTAACTGATAAATGACCAAAGCAATTAGTTATGCACATGTATGGATACCTTGATGGACTCACACAGCAAAAAAGGCGAACACTTGAGAAAAACACACACACAAACACACACACACACACGCGCGAACACACGCGCACACATGCACACACACACCCACACACACACACACACACACACAAACACACACACACACACACACACACACACACACACAAACACAGTTTACTGAGAACGTTGTACAGAAGCCCTGGTGAAGTGAGGGGAGGAAGGTTTAATCCGGTAAGGGTCCAGCAGGGAATCTGATCAGGGGCTATAGCTACTTCATCACTGTCATCACCACATCCACAATAAGATTAGAGCAGTGGTGTAGCGCCACACTCGGCCCACGGCAGCAGAGAGGGGTGAGGGGTGGATGGAAGGACAAGAGAGAGAGAGAGAGAGAGAGAGAGAGAGAGAGAGAGAGAGAGAGAGAGAGAGAGAGAGATGGAGGGCAAGCAGAAGGTTAGGAGAGATGAGAAAGGTGAGAACTGGAGAGAGTTAAGGTATAGCAATTATGATAAAGATGATCAAGGCTGACAATTATAATACAGACTGCAGGAATGATGGACAGACAGTCATCAGGAGACACCTCAAAGAAAAGAAAAAGATGTGAAAATGTGAAAAAATCGCTGTTATATTAGGAATTACTTATACTACTCCTACCACTACTACTACCACTACTACTACTACTGTTTGAACAACGTTCATTCCTCAATATATTTAGGGAGAAAGTGGGGCAAATAGTGACCTCGGTGGACCTATACTAAGTTTTACTGAAACATACTGAAACTATAAAAGTTTCAGTATGCTTTGTTAAATGCAAAATATGATATGAAGATGGAATACATTTATATAAATGAGCCACTGTGCATGTGCAAGACCTGCCTAGGGCGTCTAGTTTAGGAATGCTAAAGAAAGATACAATGAGGAAAGACAGCTCCTGCTGCATTCTATGAGTCTCATCCAGACAGAGACGTTAGTGACTCTGATGAAGGTTATCATGGACTACACCGGAAGCATTTATAATGGTTTCACCAGGGCAGGTGTAGCATCACCCTATGCTTGCCATACACACATTATAATGATAAGGTCAATGTTTAACAGAACATAGTGATGTCTCTCTCTCTCCCGCTTCCTCTTCTCTATAGATGAAGCAGGATGAAAAGGGGGCAGCTGGGGATGAATATTCATGAGGGGAGACAGTTGGTGGCTTGTCGTGTTGCTTTTATAATCAATGGAGAGGCACCTGGACTGTGTGCCTGAGCCCATCCCAGCAGATCAGATCAAGTATGACACAGTGTTATTCCCTCGTGGAATCTGACATTAAGTAGAACTAAATTAATCAAGGTGGAAGATGAGCATTACCCATCAACTGCCCAAACCTTGTCAATATTTTGAGAAATCTGCTTGAAAAAGTGGAACATATGGGAGTCAAAAATCCAAAAATTTAGGCAGATACTGCTTGCCAAATAAAAAGAATGAGCAAAACCGCACCACATATGCAATAACAAACACAGCCAACCGGGCAAAATAGTTAAATCCAAGATGTTATGCAAACTGTTGAGGAGACATTCAGTTTCGATAAACAGAAGTTTCTACAGATGAGTTCATTGGCTGCATGGAAATGAGAAATCAGTGTGACTGCATCTCTAGAGTCTTATCTGCAGGCTCCATTCATATCCTGTCACGGGCTTCATAATGGTCAATATCTTTATCATTATTCGCTGTTACCATACGGTTCCCATTTAGACGGCGATGATAACGTGCTGGTTGAGAGATACCAGGTCCAATATGCGGATGAGTAGGACCATATCAGACAAGGTCTAGAGGGGTGATTCCCAGACAATCTGCTCTGTATTACGTGGGACTAATTCAGATGACATCCCAGGGTGTTGTTTCTGACAAGATGGCAGCATAAAGGCCCATCCCGTGGAGGAAAGCAGGACAGAGAAGGTTCAAAAGAAGTGTTGAGTAAATATAGAAGTTAGCGAAGATAAAACCCCAGTTAGCCCACACTGGGAGGGGTTCTACGCTAACGTCCACCTACAAAACCCTGACTTCTTCTGACAAATACCAGCCCTTTGCTAGAAAGTAAAACTTGTCTCATACAAAGTCTGAAACACAATTATTCCACACCGGATTTTTTGATTATTGTAAACATATAATGATAATAAGAGTAAAAGGCAGTGATAATCATTAGTGAATCCCTTTATCTTCCCTATATTATATCATATATAAGGCCCTATTTTAACGGTCGGAAAACGCAAGTGAGAAGCGCCAAGCGCAAGTAGCTTTGTGGGCGGTTCTATGGCGATGTCTCTATTTTACCGGCGCAAAAATGACTCTTGCGCCTGGTGCAAATCTAAAAAGGGTTGGTCTAAAGTAGCCTAATTACCCGTAGGTGTGGTTTGGGCGTAACGTGCAATAAACCAATGAGAGTGCCATCTCCCATCCCCTTTAAGAGCCATGAGCGCATTTGAATCTTACGAGTTGATATTTTGACAGCGCGTCTGCAGTCTCCGATGAGACAGATGCACATGCATTTCAAACTTCAAATGGCTCAGTTTATGGCCAAATAATATGGCCTAATTCACACATGGAATAAGGCTTTCTTCCACAACTTCAGAAATAGTCCTCAAATAAATTTTGCTAAAGAAAACTTAACACACATATGATATGCGGTAACTGTGGTTCTATTTAATGATATACGCAATACATTATAAACATTGTTTCTTATCAGTATTGAATGCATTGTCGTTATCGACTTGTGTCCCTAATATGCATGTGTCCCCCCGTTAATATACATTGCCATGGACTGTATTATGCATTACGTGTTTAGTTTGTGTGTGTTTAAACAGATGGACGCACACACGCGCGCCCACATTCATTAATTATTTTACAGATACACACGCGCGCCCGCGTTCATTCATTCTTTTTAACACTCACTCGCGGTAAAACAATGTTTTCTCACGATCAAATACTCATCAATCCTAAAAGTTATGGGCATGTACACGATGTCTGTGTCAAGAAAATATGTGTTTGCTGTACGGTGTTTGCAGAGGCATTGATTTAAAAGTACAACTTATTACCGCTGTATCAGCTGTTCTTTCCCCAATAATTTACCAAGAATGTGTGGCTAGGTAGAGGAGAGAAGCAAAGTGTATGCGCGAGGTGCACAAGCAACATTATGCATGCGCCCTTAAAATAGCATCTGAACAACGCGCCACTGACTTTAAACCAGGTATTTCCTGGTTTGTGGCGCAAGTGGTTTCTGAAACTGCAAAATAGCACCAGGGAACGTTTGCGCCGGAACACGCCTCCTCCTTTCGCCGAACCGCCCCTTGAGGGCGCAAGGTCATTCCCTAATTTATCGACGCGTGGCGCAGGAGGGAAAAGAACGCTCTGCGCCAGTTGCAAACTAGTAACGACACATGCGCCAGTGAGAACGTCAATTGCGCCGGGTGCAAGGTAGGGCCCATAGACCTACAGGTAGGACAACATCTGCTCAGCCTCCAGTCTGTTAACGTTTTACCTCAAACTTCTTGACAACAGCAGCGAAGGCCAGGTTGTTCCGGTTGCTCTCCTCCAGTAAGGACATGCTGCGGTCGTACTCTGAGATGTACGCGTCAAACACCCCGAAGTCATCGCGCCGCGACAGGATGACGTCCACCACCCTCTGGCTCTCCTCCCTGAAAACACGCAGGGAGTTTGACAGTGAGGGGGGTGAGGCAGTGTGGTGTGTCTTCTGCCCTTCTCTGTCACCCAATAAAGGAGAGTATGATGTTAACGCTAAGTCAATAACAATGGGGAGAAAAGGGGGATAGATAGAACATTTTGGCTCTGTTTAAATGCTTTGCTCCAACACAATTTTGTCACGTTTATTCAGATACATGCCATTAATGAGCAGGTTGAGGCATAGCATCTTGCTTGCAAGGACACCTCACAGGATGTAAATCCGCATACTTATATATCTATAACTAAAGTACCTTTGGTGAATGCCCCTCCCTCCATGTATACATTCTGTATGTTTTATGACCCTTGCAGTTATCTCGCTTTGAAGAGAAGCAGAGTCAAATTCAATACAGTGCCAATGAAAAAGGATACATTATTGTAATACCTCTGCATTTTTATGCATGGCCCCGGGTTAAAACAAGGTGTGCTTTATGACATGGTGGAATGAATGAAGGATGAAGGGGAATATGGTGGTGCTCACCACTGGCTGATGCGCTCCTCCAGCTCCGTGAGCATGCTGCTGTGAATGCTGTAGACCTTGGGGAGCACACCCAGGATCTCCCCCAGTCTCTGCTGCTCTATCACAGGCTCTCCCTCCTCTCCCACCGCCGCCTCCACCACCCTCCTGAAGTCCTGCACACATACACCAACGGAAATGAGTAAGAAGGGGGGGGGGGGAAATAACAAGAAGCAGCTATGTAAAGGCGCCAGGGAAAAGAAAGCTTCGACAAAGATCAAGAGATATTTAAGAGATTGGATGTGTGGCTCCTCCAAGAGACAGAAGGAGCAGAGAGAAACAGTAATCACTGATGAAGAAAGACCCAAACATGGCCGTTAGAAATGTGCAGAGGAATGGGCAATATTCAGCCGGAGAACAAAAAAGAAGGGAAGGAAGGGAGGAAGGTCAGATGTTCCTAAACATCCTTCCTGCCGCCGACCCTCTCGAATCAACATGACCTCGATCACCACCCCACTCACACCCCCACATGTACACATACAAACACACACCCAGCCTCTGTCCAAGCATTCAGGAAGGGAGGCATCGCCTGCAAATGAGTTACGCACCAGGTGTGGTTGCATAACAACCTTGGTACACTGAAGGCTCTCTCCCTCTCTGTTGCAAGGCCCGAGCGTTCATTTACCCAGAATGCAGCCCAACGTAGATGATTTCAAGGCAATTGAAAACTCAAGGGATCACATTAAATACTTAAATAATACCAAGCTGAATGGTACTTAATAGCTGCAGTGGTAGTGAACGTAAGGGCAAATACAAAAGGAGTTATAGAGTTTGCCTTGGAGAGTAAAAAATCTGTTCGGAAGGTTATTTATTGTCCCGGTTAATGGAGAGAATAACCTCACACAGAAAGGCGTCCTCTTTTCATCAGGACCTGTTCAAAGAGGTGACCCGGTAGTGCGTAGCGGCGGGTCTCTGAGGGGCCAAGTGGCTAGTCTCTGTGGGGCCGAGCTGTCAGACTGAACTACACTGCATATAACATGAGGCCATAATGTGTCTGCCATGGAAACTGTCTTTGGCCCGTGCGTGACAAGAAAACGTGGCCATAAAACAAACTGAGACTTGCCAGTCCCAGGAGACACCGGCGGTGACATTGGGCTCCATCAGAGCCCGGCGGTTCATCATGAGCCGGTCGATGGTGCCCAGAGTTAGCATTCATCACTTCTGCAGGAGAAACACAGATGCTAACCTGTCGTGCTCTCACAGGGCCCCGACAGGCTACACACAAACACAGACACATACCCACACACCACACACATACAGACAAGCTTCTATGAGTGACAGCAACTAGCCTGTATAACTAACTGTATTTTACTGCTAAAGCAGGTCAGCTAGCCTCTATGTCTAACAGTATTTTACTGCTAAAGCAGATCAGCTACCTGCATGACACAGGTAGCCTCTAAGTGTAACAGGTTTACTCTGCTAAAGCCGGTCAGCTAGCCTCTGTATTCAAAAGCGTTTTACTGCTTAAGTAGGTCAACGAGTTACATTACACAGCCAGCCACAATGTGTTACTCTGGTAATGCAAAGTCAACTAGCCTTAATGTGTAACATTATTGTGCAGCATTAATTTACCTCGGTTGAAGGATCTAGAGTTCAAAGCATGGGGCTAAGACAGTTGTATTGATACTCTTACTGGGAAACCCCGGCAGAAAAGCAGAGCTGCTTCCCCATTTTTTTGTGGACACATTCTGGAAATTCTTTGTATTTTGTTATTCCTTATCAAACAATGGAACAATAGGCTGTGTGTTTTCTCCCTCCCAACAGTCCCAGTATGCGCTCTAATCTGCATGCATGTGTGTGTGTGTGTGTTTACGTGTGTGTGTGTGTGTGTGTGTGTGTGTGTGTGTGTGTGTGCCTGCGTGTGTGGTGGTGTGTGGTTCCTCAATGAAATTGGTAATAACTGTGTGTCGTTCGTGTCAGAGTCTATATATCAGTGACCGATATGTAAAGGCATCACTTGCACCATTAATAATAATAGTGTGACGCGAGCAAATGCTTTTGCATAATGCATGGTTCAACATATTACACGTATGCATTATGCAACAGTCTGATGAATAATGTCACCCTTTAGGACTTAATAGAGCAGCACCACTTTTAGCTGACGACATCAAAGGTTACCTTAACTTTGGACAAAGTCAATATGAAATGTCGAGTGTGGATTTCCCAAAACAGAAGAAAATTCAACTACAAACAAATGATTCTCTAGCTCATTCTAAGTGACATCATCTGATTGTGTTATGTACGTTCCTCTGCTCCCCTTCCACGCACTACATTTCTTTCTATTTTTTCAAGTTGATTATAATAGAAATACCATCTAGAGGGGGAGTGATGTATACTGTTTGCATTAGGCAGCTGTTTAATAGCAGCAAATTACATGAAGTCGTGGTTTCTGTTTTACCCGATGCTCATAAATCACAATCGGAGCGTAGAGTAATTCAGGTTATGACCTTGTTCAAGGGTATATAGTACTAGCTGAGCGATGGGTCACTCTCTCTGAACACTAGCTGTCTGATGAACAGAGGCCATGTACTCATGCACAAACTGTTTCCATCACCACCTCACCCACATTCATGCACATACGCACACACGCACAGGAACACACGACAAAATGACAATCCAGTTTGATCAAAATGTAATCTCTACTGAGATTCGATATTCTCAATCATAATGTTATTTTTCTGTCTTGAAGCAGCTGCTATGAAATCCATCTCTCTGTCTAGCGCTCTACAGGCTCTGAGATCTGGAAGCTCATTTTGACAGCCAGTAAATGAAAAACGATAGAAGCAGATGACAGCAGGCTGCATGTGACGCATGGCACTGGCTGCCCCATCCTAACCCTGGCTCGACTCCCTCTGCTGTTCCACGGCGCTCCGGCCATGTTGTGTACAATTATCTCCATCGTCTCCACCACCTGACTTGTCTATTCCATGACCGGCTTCCTCCCGATGAGCCAAGTGTACACTCTGTCCCAGTATGCTCTTAATTGTGACCTCTTGGTGCCAAGTAGGGGCGGCGATGATGTGTGTGTGTGGAGATGAGCGGGTTGACAGCATTAGTGTGTGTGTGCGTGCGTGCGTGTGTGCGTGCGTGCGTGCGTGCGTGTGTGCGTGCGTGTGTGTGTGTGTGTGTGCCTGTGTGCTTGAGGACAGTCAGAAGCGCAAGCTCCAACAACAGGACCCAGACCTGAGAGGGACTCTGCCTCGTCCCCACCATCACTACCTATGAGCTTCTGCATGTCAATGTTGTCAAGACCAGGAAACGGACCGTCGGCTGCAACAACACTGATAAACCAGAGCACAGAACGCAGCCTTAGAGCGGAGGAGGGGGCGGTGGCGTTGGTAGGGGAACAAGGAGGCTACGGAGACCCGGGGGGGGGGGGGGGGGAGAGGGGGGACGTTAGAATTGGCCTGGTCCGAGGTAATGGTTATGGTTTGCTTACCTCCTGAAGACGCTTCAGGGCGTTGACATGTCTGGAAGAGAAAAAGAGAGGATAATGAGACGGGTAACAATATCAGTGTCAGGTGCAGCAGATCACTGTTTACCAAACGGGTGAGTAGCTAAGTGACAAATGACTCGTAACAGCAGCACTGAAACTCAATAGCCCATCAAAGAGTGTGATGTCATTGTGGCTGTCAGGTTCTATACATACTGCGCATTGAATTAGCATCAACATTGCTTGTGTTTAAATGGGCAGAGATCAAACGTACAAAGTGCTATATCAAAAGCAAAAAAGGTGGCAAAGGATTCTTCAACTTCAGTGGGCGGTGCTGTCTGGGTATACTTCATGCCAAGAAGGCGCAGCACATTAGCAAGCTACTCACAGTCGCTCGGAGTCGACCAGCTCTTTGGCAACGTAGAAGGCCCGGGATCTCCCATCAATCTGTATGACAGGGAGGAAAGCAGAGCGAGATGAATGGACGTGGCTCATGTGAAAGACTCTCAGAAGACCACTTATTCCTCTCCAACATTAAGAGCAACAGCAGCGCGGTCGGGCAAAGGGAGGGGGTAGGGGAAAAAGGAGAAAATAAGAAAATTCACTTTATATTTTATTCATACTGTCAGAATAAGACTGATTATTTCATTAGCTGTACAGGCCTTGGTGTGAAAGTGTTCTCAAATACAGGACCTTTAAGTGTAGATGCATTATGGATGAGAATCTGTCGGCTGGTGACACTGCACTGATTTAGAGGCTTATCACGGCCTTAAAACACTCCAGCCAAAACATTACTTTGAGGCAATTTAGGGTGTTTCCCCGCAACACATATGATTCAAATGTTATTTCTTCCTTCTGTCTGAGGATGTGAGGAATGCCAAATTTATTCCAGATTAGACATCATGTCCTCAAATGAGACATTTCTCTCAATGAAAACAGTTTTTTTCTGACTAATTAGACATTCTCTCTACAACGTCAACACACACGTGTACACTCGCACATACAGATAAAAACAAACAAACAAACAGACAAAAACACACACACACACAGACAAAAACACATGCACACACACACAAACACACAAAAACACTCTTTTGTCCATTGTTTTAAAGTCATCCTCTCTTCCTCCGTCCTCTCTTACCTCTTGCTCTTCTATATATTTTTGTCTACCTTGTGATTTCTACCTATTTGAATTTTACTCTGGAAAGAGAAGAGAAGCAGGAAGTGAATTGTAGCCTGATGGCGGCCAGGGGCAGACATTGTTGTGGCACAGTGAAGGGTGGGGTCCATTCCTGGGCCACTGTAAAATGTCTGCCTGCGTGCTTAAATAGTCTGCAAATGTGAGGCTGCATCTATTTTAAGATATACATCCTTACATGTATCACAAACAGCACCTAATCAACTGCCTCAAAGTAGAAATAGGATAAAGTTATGACCGATTTTTAATTCTCAAATCATAAGAATAGACTGGATTTGAAGTCAAAAGGCTTGTTCCCTTGAATCAAATTGGCCGGCTCATGTCTTACTTGTCGATCGTATCCTTGATCCATGCCACCCTCTTCCTCCTCTGACGTGCGGCCGTGGTCTTCGTCGGCGGACAGGCTAGCGGAGATAGGCCTCATGGGGAAGGGCTCGGTGTAGGCACTGCCGAGAGTGGGACCAAAGAGTAGAACACACATTACAGATTCATTAAAAACCGCTCAGGCAGCTTTGGCAGGTATAAATATTTAAGAGTAGAGAGTAGAGAAAATGGCACGAGAGCATGAAAGCGCAATAAGAGCCATGGGCGCTAGGGGGTTGACAGGGGATGCTAAAGGTAGCCGTGCGGATACCCTGTAGCTGGTATCGCATCGTCACGGTAACATTGAGAAGAAATTGAAACCACAAAGCATACCATTTTATTATGATACGTTTGCAGAATTCTTAAAGATCGTCATTTGTCAACACAGGAAGAATCCACTTATTTACAACATATGGGACAATAAGATCTACATAGTCTATAGGTTTAGCATCATTTTATGAAGCGTACGTTCACCACACTACCCTGCTCTTCAGTACACACATATGTGGGCGTGGGTCATTTTTCATTAACCACAATTTGTCCAGGAAAGGATTATTATAAATACTTGGTACCGCATCTGACCCAAAAATCTGATTTAATACTATTTATGTGTGTAGCTGTGTTCTTTATAATCTCCTTGTGCCTGTGGATCAACATTCAAAATTTCAAGAGGAAAATCCTGTGTATTACTGTTGAATTCGGCAAAACAGACGTTTTCTTAAATGCCATGAAAGAAGTTTAATATCGGTAGGTTGAATGGCCCCCTGGTGGGAGGCGACCACAGTGGGCTATTAGACGGCTCTCTACACCCAAAGGTTAACACAGTTCCCTGCTGAACCCTAATCTTCCCTCAGACACTGTCAACGTTAATGAAGCCCAGCTATCTCTCTCCCCCTCTCTCCCTCTCTCTCCCTCTCTCTCATTCCCCCCACTCTCTCTTTTATCTATCTTGTTCTCTCTTTTTCCTTCTCCCTCTCTGTATCTCTGTATATCTCCCTCTCCCTCTCTTACAAACACACACACACACACACACACATACACACACACCCACACACACACACACACACACACACACAAACACCCCCCCCCCCCCCCCCCCACACACACACACACACACACACACACACACACAGGCCAATGCTCTGAGGGAGGCAGCCAGAGCACATTACTCATAGTTGTCTATTGCCCCCAGAGAGAGCAGGTCATCTTGGCTTGGACTGGGAGGGCCAGTAGAGTAGACTGGTTTAAACTGGGGGTAGAGTAATAGGATTTCCTAACTGTATCGCACCGTCGTTTTATTAGCGCTGTCCGGAATATCGAGCCCTACGTTTATTTATCTGGCTGGTCATAAGTTAACACAACTAGTTTGTCTGCGTTAGCCTTGAGTAATTTGACACTGAGATATTACTTTGGAATTGCTATTGAGTTTTTGGGTTTCAATAAATTATTCCTATTATTTTTCAATCTTGAAGAGATGCCCTGCACTGGGTTTGAACAATGTAGTTAGCGGCAATAGAATATTGTGTTATGCTATTAAATAATTTCAATAAAATATGTAGGCTGATTCAGACGACCATAACAACAATTCTAATTATCGCAAACTATTCTCACAAAATCAACTTTTAGCTCATTATATTTGAGGAACTTGTAAACTTCTTACAATTCACTAAAAGTGGCATTAATAATAAACACACTTCCTTTTTACTTATTCTTGGAACCAGCAATTGGCCACCTCAAGAAGCGTATTACAACAACAGAGTATCTGTTACTGGATGACAACCTGAGCTAATAGCCGGCGCCGCGGAGATAACAATACATTTCGCGAGAGGCACTAAGTGGCATCTGGGTCTTTTATTGTTCAACCTGCCAATTCTCCATTTGCAATCTATTTTATCTATTTACAAACACAATGTGTTACGCTTTTTTCTTGCTCCAGTGCTTTACCTAGAACGTGCCATTTGTAAAGTTCCAAATATGAGCACAGTTTGAGGCACTTTAACAAGACCATTACGAAAACAACATTCTGGCAGCAGGTGGTAATGTCCTAAGTAAAATCGCCTAATGTCCTTCATAGCACCAAGTTAAATCTAGTGTGTCACATTCCAAGACAGGTGCAATTAGTCCCATACCACGTATATGCCGTGTGTTTCCCAGCCAATTCCATTACGCTTGTTATATCCAATTTGACTGAGCTAAACATTGAGTATAAAATGATATATTTGGCATCTATTCTCGTCTTGTAATGATCCTATCCTCGGAGATAAGAAGAGCTGTAGAGCTTCATTAGCCTGGTCTGCCTTCTCTCAAGACTGTGGTACCAGTTGGCGTGTATGTTATCGTAGGAGTTGGTATTTCTGCTCACACCACCAATGTGGTGGTGGTTGTCCTGTAGCCGTTCTACTGCTTATACGATGATGGTATGTTTTGGATACTAACTTCACAATTCCCACAAGGGTCATAACAAAAATTGCCCCCCTTTTTCTTTCCGATAAAGTCACCCTCATGGCGGAAATGGTGTCACCCCGCCCCCCCCTTCCAGCGAGGGGAGAATACCCAGCAACACCGGCCACTTGTCTCAGCCATGACCTTTTGTCCCGCTCTCCATGTCAGGTTTCACCTTAGCTCCACCGCTTCCATCTGGAGACTTCCTACTGAATTGCAGTGGTAACTCCCCACACCCCCACCCCTCCTCATCTGTCCCCACCTTTCCCCCTTCCCACACCCCTTGTCCAGCATTTCCTGTAAACAGGGCGTTGCGATGGCGCCCTCCTGGTCGGTCTGCCGGGCATGACTGTCTATCTCTCTCTCGCTCTCTCTCTCTCTCGCTCTCTCTCTCTCTCTCTCTCGCTCTCTCTCTCTTTCCGTTTGTGTGCCTCTCTCACTATCTGTCTATCGCTGTCTTTCTCTTTGTGTGTGTCTCCCTCTCTCTTTCTGTCTTACTTTCTCTCTCTCTCTCTCTCTCTCTCTCTCTCTCTCTCTCTCTCTCTCTCTCTCTCTCTCTCTCTCTAACACTTGGTTCCTTGGAGTCACAGCAGCAGCTGTGCAATCACTGCAGCGAGGAGCACCTGAGCAGAATCTTCCAAGAGCCAGAATTTTCCCAGTGTTTAGTTCAGCTCACACACACACTCGTGCACACAAAGATGCACACACACACACACACACACACACACACACACACACACACACACACACACAAACACACACACGCACACACCACATAACGCCATCATGCACCTACCCACACCCAGCACCTCATTGTAAGTCTGCACACTTTGTCATTTTGTATCGGTGAGCGCATTTCTAGGTCAAATGGAGATGTATGCCTTTAAAGCGATCCTAATGCACAATGCTATGTCGTTATGGTTTGTGTTTCCAATTTGTTTTCTGTCCATGGCTAGTCCTCCTGAGCTGGGCCGTGACACTGGACGGGGAAGCTTCTAGGCTGGACGCTTCCTCCCCTGGGGTGACCTGGCAATGACCTGAGTCAGCCTGCTGGCATGGGGCCGGCCGAGCCACGGGCACACCCTGGCAAGCACCTCGCCGCCCGCTGCACACAGCCACCACCCAGTACTTAAGATGGTTGGTCCAAGGGAGCGCTAACATAACACAAGCCGCAGGAGCGACTGCTAAATGGCTTATTGGGCTGGAGCTGTTGAGAAGGGTCATCGAGCACTACAGCCGTTAACACCACGGTTGTGTTGGTGTATCAAGAGACACAACGGCCTCAGTCCCCTAGCGGCCATTTTGGATCTCAATGCTAGCTCGTGGGGAAACTGAAATCAGAAAGAAACATTTACTTTGAATGAGACAATGCCCCCAATGGCATTATCAACAATATTAATCTATTAATCTCATGGGGCTGCCAGACAGGAGGATAACTGACACTACATCCTCTGCTGGGCAGCCATGTTTGATAAAGCAGTTCTGAATTATGGCACAGGCACGAATGCCCAGGCACACACATGCACATAAAGACAGACAGACACACACACAAACACAGACACAGATTCTGAATCATTAGCAATGTCACAGCTGGCCTGGGATGAATAATCACTCTTTGTTGTCTCAGTAGCCTTAGATGGCTTGGTAATGAGGACCCTTCTTCGCTGGCGTTGAAACCTTTTTTTGAAGTCGTGTTTGAATGCTGGTATACATTAATCACAGCAGGGGAAAACAAACCACGCATGGAGCAGCTTTTTTAGCCCTTCTTTGGCATTCATTTCTATAAATGTTAGCCTTTTGTGTGCCTTGGCGTGTTTTAGTGTGTGGTAACCACGGTAACCACAACCACGACAACAATCTACTTTTACTGGATAGTCTGTCCAGGGAGTGGAGTTGACAGTTAAATGTGTTTTTAATAAGTCACTGACAACATCAATAGCTCAACCCCTGTGCACACACTGGCACAAACAAACACAAACACACACACACACACACACACACACACACACACACACACACACACACACACTCACACACTCACACTTGTGAATGGTTATGTATGCACAAGCACATACCCCTGGCACAACTGCAGGTATGTGCAGTTGGATGCACACGCATACTAGACAAATACACACACACACACACACACACACACACACACACACATATACATACATACACACATACACATACACAAATACACAGACACACACACAAACATTCAAACAAACCCACACATCCATATATTAACGTGTTTACACACACACACACACACACACACACACACACACACACACACGGACACCCACACCCACAAACATATACAGGAAGAAAGAAACACAAGGCGCAAAGGGTTGTCCTCGACAACAGAGGCGTCTCCAGGGGGAATGCGGAGAGGCCAAGTGACAGATAGGCTCTCTGGTTGGTCGTATCGGTCTGGGACCCAGGCCACACAGCGGCCAGATCAATAACGTCATGGGGGAGAAGGGCCACCTTCATGAAGGCACCATTGTGTTGGAAATGGAACAGTATCAAATGGGGCTAATGTGTTAGTTTAGAAGACACACACGGGACCATCAATGGGACCATCAATGGGACCATCAATGTGAAGCGGTGCCTCTGGATGATCCCTGCATTAAGCTGGACGATGCACATACAAACCACAGTGTTTAATAGTCCTGAACAGGGCCCTATAGGCCTCTTTTTTTTTTGAAAAAATAAGTACACAGTATTCCGCAGATGATAACTTCACCTCTATCATTTTGGATTAGTTGCTGAAAACCGCTACTCTGGGAAAAAGCTGTGACCCTCGTGGCTGGAATAGAGACAAAGTCAGGGGTAATTTGGTGACCCTCCGACTGCAGTAATTCCTCACTCTATTACACACACTGCTGTAAATCTAGAGCACCTCCAGGGTGAGGAAGGAGCACTCTGGAGAGGAACACTTTAATAAGAGCCTTCCCAAACTTAACCACAAGTGTCACGTACAGGAGCGCAATTACACACACTCACACACACAGAAACAGACACACACACACACACAAATACAAACACACACACACACATACATAAACACACAAACCCACACAGACACATATACACAACAGACTCACACACAGACACACACACACACACACACACACACAGACACACACAACACACATATACAAAACACACACAAACACACGTGAACACACCCATGCAGGCAATCACATATACAAACATACACAGAAAACACACAAAATGATGCACCCATGCATACAGACTAACAAACAAAAACCTACGCACACAAACAGGCACATGCACAAGGGGTACCCATGCATGCGCGCACACACCGAAACATAGAACAGCACCACCATCATCCCTAGTCCACCATACCACCATAACATACTGTTCTCTATCTTTTTTTAAAAACCTTTTTCACCCACCCCTTATCTTATTGTCTATACCAACCAGAATCAGAATCATATCATTATCTCACTTACACCTCCACCAAGTCCTTTCACCCTGGCCTTTTGTCCATTTTAATTGCACCTTATAATTACTTCAATTAAAAATGAACTCTGTGGGCATTTTCATTTTACTACGAGGCTTTCCCACTCTCAGAGATGTGATATCCACGTCGTGGCATGCAGCAGCACCAGATGTGACCTCCAACTTTACTAAATGAGAAACAGGAGTAAGCTCTCCCACAAGCATTGTCCATCTTCCCGAAGCCAGCGGTGCTTGGCGCACCAGGCTGCTCATCTCTCACTGAAGACCATACTAGAGGAGATCTCATTCAGTTCATTAAATACTGTATAGGGTTTGCCTATATAAGATAAGAGAAGGGAGCTCCCCTAATATGTCACCTCTCTAATAAGAAAGTCCTTCAATAGAAAGTAATCCCACACATCCTGACAAACATTAGAGGCAATCATGCACTGGATCTGATGGTGAAAGCCTTTCTTAAAAAATGAAATTCAAACTGTTCAGACCCCATTTTAAAACCCAACGACAAAACCGGGATGATACAAGGAACATTTTACCTACACAGATGTGTCTTAAAAGGGGTTTGGATGAATAGTTGACCTACCTTTCAGTCTCGTCTTGAGGGACGTGAGGTGTGCTGTCAATGCCAGGGAAGCTGTTCATATCCACATAGCCGTCATTCTCATTGGTGGGCATGGTCGCGCGGTTTGGGTCCTCAAAGAACTCAGTGACGGTGAACGATCGGGTGGGTCTGCCCGGGATCTGGATGTTTTCATAGTCGGAGCTCATGGCCGGGATGTTCTCGTAGTCCGAGGTGTCCGCGCTGGGAAAGGAGATGGAGCGCGGCTTGGTCAGAGGAAGGGGCATGAGGGGCCGCCGAGAGCGCTCCTCAAAGGACTCCACCCGTGAGACGCCGCGGCCGAAGGGGTCCCCTTTCCTCTTCTGGCGATCGCTGTAGAGGATCAAGGTAGAGGGTAGGTCTGAACGCAGCTGGGGCTTCAGAAGACCAGTCTGGAGCTGAGGGGAACTACCGGTGCTTCTGCGGTCCAGCTCGATGACTCTCGCTGGGCCGTGGTGACTTGATTCCGAGGAAGAACGCGAAGAGCGCACGCTGCCATCACTGAACCCCTTCGACTCCGTCTTTCTCTTAAACTTGAGGGCCAGGAAGCGCTTGAAGGAAGACTTCTTCTTCTTTGGCATGTCTGTGGTGTCGTGTTGAATCAGAAGGGAGGGCGAACTCTTTGTGACGGGTCTCTTGGCGATGTGCACCAACTCAAAGGGTGGGGGGATGTCAACCATGGACGTTGGGGTGGAGACCCCACTGGATGACTGATGGCTACGCTGAGAGAAGCTCCCAGAAGAAGTTATCATACACGGGAGGGACATGGTTTCATCCTTACCCTTCATTCTTCCGCCGTCCTTTATGGTTTGGTCAATGTCTGTGGGGGAACCCAGAGACATTTGTGAGAGTTCTGCAGAACGGGAATATAACAGGAAGCGCCGAGATTTCAGGGATGGGATGAGGCGGTTTACTTCTTGGTTTTCCGGGAGATGATTGAGAGGTTCACCATTTACATCCAAGGCGACGGTGCAGTAGTCATTAGTCTGATATTCTGTTCCCGTCTCCTCAGGAACCGTCTCAGGAACAAAACTAGAAACCTTTCCAGAGTAGGAACGGGATCGCGTTACAATGGTTTTGCGATCCAGTGATATGAAATTCTCTCCATCTGAGTCAAAGCCGGCCTCTTCATATATGTGCTCGTCACTATCTGACTCTGTATCATCATCATAAGGCACTATGTGGCAATCGAGCTCTTCTATGTCTTCTTCAAATGCCTCAGTGGTGTGGGCAAAGACCACTCTGTTGGAGAGCTCAGGGGTCCTGCCCAGCTCTAGATCCACTGGCACTGTGATGTTGCACAACCTGAGACGCGGCTGGCAGCTGTTTCTCTGCTCTCTCTTAGCTGTCCTTTCCTTCACACTCTTTCCTTTAATGGGTTTCATATCCCTGTCGTCTTCTTCGTCGTCATCGCCGATCTCCACATAATCCTCTGAGGAGACGCACTCCAACTGCTGGGAATCATCAGCCTCGGGGCAAAGTGAATCCTCAATGTCTGCATACTCGTCAACCGACTCAGTGTCTTTTGCATTATCACTGTCTTGGCTGGTCACTGGCTGCTCTCCATCACCCTTTACTTCTTCATCCCCTGGTGCCTGTGGGTCCTCTGACTCTTCCACATCCACATCCGACAACACATGGGGGAGGAGATCTTGGTTAGAATCACCGTCAACAGTTTCCAGTGGATCTGGTGTTTCATCATTTATGTCATCTTCACCCCAATCAGGGTCAGCAATGCTGTACAGGTCATCTGGCAATGCTTCAATGACAGCATAAGGACCAAACATGTCTTCAGTGCTGGCGGTAAAACGAAACCGCCCGGAGGGGTCCTTAGTGGCTCGCTCTGGTTGCCAATCGATTGCCTCAGTGAGGTCACATGATTCACACGTGTCACTGCCGTCATCTGTGGGGCCAGTAGGGTCATAAGGGGACTCCTCACAAACTGTCGGAAGTGTGCACAAGTTGCTGCCAAATGTGAATCTTATCACCTCCCCATCACATGAACACATCTTACCATCTGTGGGTTCATTCGGTTCACATTGCAAAAGGACCCCATTTGATATTTTGTTCTCGTCAACAAGTCCATGATCCTTGTCTTTGATACACTCTTCTTCTATATTTTCATGCTGGGTTTCACTGGGCCCCAAAAGCATTTCAGTAGGTTCAGCATCTTTATCCTCCTCCTCCCCAGAAACATCTGTTTCAAGGTCGGTTTCAGTTTTTGCCAAAGACAGTGTTGACATTCGGTTGTCCACTGAATTGTCAGTGGACAGTAATGTGTCATCTCGAAAGCTTCCAGTTGGATTCAAGTCTTCAGTGATGTCGTTGTCAGTAGTATCACAAGCTTCATCAGCTCCTTTCAATGTGTCCAAAGAGACACCGTTTTCTGTTTCAGCAGCATTGTCACTAGTTTGTATGTCCTTTTCTCTGCCCTCCCCATTATGTGTCTCCTCTGCTTTGTGTCTCTCCTCTTTCTCGTGCTCCTTCACAACCGCAACACATTGGCTGTCAGTCTCCCCGTCAGAGTGAGCTAGGTCTCCGTTGCTGAGGCTCGATCGAGAACCATGGAGGTAGGAGTCAGAGAGAGGCCTGGGCTTCGGAGCCACAGTGGGTTTGGAGACACTGCTGGGAATCCGTGACCTTGACATCAGCCTGGACTGGACCTTGATGGTCAGGTGAGTGCAGCTCTTAGGGCGCTGGACTTGACGCGGATTCTGAAGATCTGTACAAAACAAATGAACAAGAGAAAAATAGTGTGACAAGGGATATTCTTAATGTTGCAAAGTTGCAAAGAAGAGATGAAAAATTAAAATGTAGAAACAAGTGTATTATTTGACAAAAAACTAAAGAAGAACCCTAGTGTCTAAGATACCATTATCTTACATACAGCGTTCATTACATTACACTCACTGTGATGAATGATACATGCAGGTATAACTGCTTCCCATATTGCTGTGCAGTATGGAAAACCGCTTTGAATAGTAACACAGCCTTTCACACAAACTGCTCCATCTTGATCTAACGCTTAAGGGTGTTTGGGAGTTTTGGCACTTGCTTTCATTACTTGCTAAAATAAAACCTAACACATATGCTTCGTAAAGGCGTTGCATTAACACTGACTATTTTAGTCCAATCAGGCATTCCACCGTGTGAGGTTTGGTGATATGTTTGACACCGTTTGAAGTCAGAGGACAGATTTAAGGTTCTGCATGTGAAATTTAGTCTTAACGATAGATTGAACGACACAGTTCAAGCCTGAAAAAACATCTCAGTCTTTCAGGAGAGCAGGTTATGCGATTTAGTAATGTCATGAAACACACCCATATTTCACAAAGTGTATACACCCTTGTCACTTCCTGTTATTTAGTACCTGCCCTGACGCACATCCTATTAAACCCTGTGTGCACTCTGATCTATCTGTGTATACTCACCTCTCTCGCTACCACTCTCTCTCTCTCCTCTTTTTCTTCTCTCTATCTCTCTTTCTCCCTCTCCTTTCATTCTACCCTCTCTCCTCTCTGTCTCCTCTTTTTCTTTCACTCTCTCTTTCTCTCATTCTAGTATTTTTTTTCTCAGTCCAGATGTCTAGACATCATTGTTTCTGTATTCTATGTATTTTTCGGTTTTTGGATACATAGATGTGCTTTGGTCAGCTATTCTGTCTGGTAGACCCTACTAGACATGCGGGAACCCATACACTGTAACACACACACACACACACACACACACACCCCCCCCCCACACACACACACACACACTGTGTTTGTGTGTGTGTGTGTGTGTGTGTGTGCGCGTGTGTGTATGTAGGTGGTTATTATCAGCATGACCCCCATCACTCCTTTACTAACACAAATGGACTTCCTTCTTGTCATTCTTCACTAATTCCACGCACAAACACACACACGCAAGCACACACATACACACACACACACACACACACACACACACACACACACACACACACACACACACACACACACAACACTTTTTTTTCTCCATGCTGAAAAGTCCTTTGAGTCAAAGAACAATAAAACAGAAAACAAGAGTCCAAGTCTGAAAAAGTACCACACTGCAACAACAGGATATGAATTATGCAACAAGAATTGAATTCAAACAAATGTTTTAAAAACAAAGGAAGATACAGTCACTGTTCCAGACTCACAGGATATGATTTCAGAGTTGCTGATAAAGAAGTATTACCCTAAAACGCCAAACATTTAATAGTTATAGCATCGATACAACATGGGATTTTGATTATCTCAGTTGACATATGTTGCCTTAGAGAACACATTTCTTTCGTCACTCCGTTACTGATTTTATATCATATTATGACATGTTTACCATTTGTAAAAAGTAAATGTTATTTGTTTTATAGATATTGTACACCGTTTACTATGAGACCTACTTCATTATAGATATTATACGGTGCCTTCCTGACCAACTTCCGAGACGGTTGTTCAATAAAGGGATTTTATTCAAGTCAAGCCAATATTGAACCAAGTCATTCATGTATTTAATGGCTGATTCATTTATCCAAAAATTGTCACATTGTATTCTGTGATCCAAAACGAAATTCGTATTATTCTTTCATGAATGTATAGGTCTGCGGCAATTATAGTCTACCAATCGACATGATTATTAGCCTAATTATCCAGAAAAGTAATTATTCAAGGTAAATAAAATACTGTACTTTATTCACTGTACACTTATTGGCGGCTTTCTCCTCAAACCGCCCGCGCGCCCAGGGCTTAATCCGCCTATTGTCAAAAGCTAAAGTTGGACATCTCCGGGGTCATCGGTCATTTAAAACAAACCTGCGTTCATCTTGGCACATCATCCGCTGGGCGACCGGTTACTATCCACATGTTTTCGCGCCCATTACAGGCTATACATCCAAAACGCCGTCCAAAACGAAGTGTCAACGGAAGACGTGAACGTGTTTCTGTCTATTGGGAGAATAAGTAAGTGACTTGTCGAAGTCGCATCTCCTCTGGTTCGGGCCGGCGGACTTAAGCATCACTGGAGATGAGGCAGGAGGCGCTCCTCCTTCACGCTTCCTGAACGACCACGCACACACAGACTGCTGACCAAACCCACTGAGCGACTGGTAGGCTCCCACACCGAATGCATCACCACATGGAGTCCGCCGTCAGCTGAGTCAACCGTCAATAGTGCTTGTAGTGGATCTCCCTAATCGAGCTCGGCTTCGCGCGCTAATTACCCATGTCTTTGACAATTTGTCGCAGTCCAAATCGCAGTCTTTCTAATAACATCAGTAGGCCTACCGCTGCCAACCCAACCAGTTCGTTCTATATCGCAAAGACAATGCTTGAAATGATAACTCCTGGCTTAATCTTGTTCTACTGGACATGTTATGTTCATTGATATTTCCAAGAATCGGAGAATCGGATCACAGAAGTTCCTAAAAGCAGTTTACAAAACAGTTTCTCTCGGACCTCACGACTACTGCTATTGGCTGGGCTTCCCGCCCCTGCATCTGCTGCATGATTGAATGAAAGCAAGCCTTTAAAAACCTCTCTCCATAACAGGAAACTGCTCTCCCTGTTTCCTGCTCAACAGGGAACATTCCCTTAGCAACAGATGGACAAGGTTGTCAATGTTAACCCCTTAGGTAAAGTTTTAATGAAGGTGATTGACTGGATGTGTACGAGGTGTGCATGGCTTTTGAAGGTGGGGGGGTTACAAATGGGATGTGTGTGTGTATGTGTGTGTGTGTGTGTGTGTGTGTGTGTGTGTGTGTGTGTGTGTGTGTGTGCGCGTGTGCGCCCGGGGTGGGGGGCCCACAATTGAATGGAATCATCAACCAATTACACGACTACCCCCACCTCAACTCCCACCTCTCGTTTAGGGAAACCCTCTCCTTCATTTCTCCTCTGCTGTATGCACGTGAAGGTCAGACACTCCAACACACCGTAGGGACTTTGTGGCACAGTTGTACTGGAAGTCGACAAGGCAGTGGAAGGATCACCTGTGCAGCATATCACTGCAGGGCACCAGCTCCCTTGCAGAGGCATACATTACGCACGCAGACAAATCCCCACTCCAGATGGCTTGGTGAGACTGAAGAGCAAAGATAGAGGGCAGGAGCCATGCAGTCCAGTGTGGGAATATGGTTGAAGTACTGTTTTCTACTTACTTTGAATTAAAGTTGTAACTGCACAGATAGAGCTTTATTATAGAATATTAAGTCAGAATAAATTAATACTTATAATAATATAAAATGGTTGAGGAATTGATGTTGTCACCGCGCTTTTAAAGGTGATCTAATTGATGCATTGCATTCTGTGTTAAAGCAATCAAAACGACACAATAATCCTGTCTGACTCACTTGTTTTGGTTTTATTTTTTACAAAACGGATCATTAAGCCATTACTGAGTGCTGAGGCTGTGACAGTTTTAAATGTGCCAGTTGGGTGACACACCAAAAGCTGCAGTAATATAACCTTTTGTTCTTGTAGCCGAGCGCTAAAGATAGATCTCGTCTTGACTTTTGGCAGCGCCTGCAACTCTCGGGAGAGACTTTTCTATTCACTACTGCTGGATCTGACCTTTTTTTGCCGTTTCACTTGTGCAAAATATGTTTTGCCTCTGCAGCATGAGCAAATACAACCTGTCAAGAGCGATTGTGTCATACGTGTGTGAAAGAGAATGGCTGTAGGAGTAAATATCCCTCCAGATGTGGCACATACGGTCAAAACATGTTTTTGGACAGAGGACACAAATATCCTGGGCTGCCTGTGGCCGCACACTGCACCTTGTCACTGGTCCAGCAACACAGCTTGAGTCCAAACATTTGTCAACTTGTTTTTGATATAACGTTAATATCCATCAGCAAATAAGGTTTGTTTGCAACATGTTGCTGCATTTTTCCGCAATTCATTTTCAAATGTCCTCAAGGTTCTCCGAACAACTGAATGAATACACTTACTGTATTGGCTGCACATTAGACTTCCCTTGAAATAAGTAGACTTTATGAACTTATTTGAGGAGGTCTGAAACATTTGAATGCCATTGATTGATGCTAATTGTTTTGTTCATGTTTAGATGACAGTAAAGTTTAAACTTGCACGTCGTTACACCTCTGCACTCTTAAAACACATTACTGTGAAGAGTTAGCATGAACACTTCAGCTGCGCAAGGGCAACAATGTAAGCATTCATGTTGCTTGCCTGGACTCAAATGAGCCGTCGGTTTATAAATACCTAATCAGTCTGATTGATTGCTTTATAAAAGGCTGATGCCTTAAGGGTTAATTAAAACCATCAGTGCTGACAGTGAATCAGTAAGAGTGTTTTTGCTCTGTAAGCAGAGTTCAACTTGGACTGTGTCGAGCCACCATGTGTCCATTTTAAATTGTGGTTTAAAAGTACATGTGTTAAAGTAGCCCCAATAAAAAAAATCAAAAATACCGTTGTAAAATCACAAGTTCTCCAAAAAAACAAAACACAGCATGCTACATATTCTGTACATATGTCTTGGAAGAACTGTGGTGAGAATTTCGCAACATATAGGACACGACTGAAATGTAAACCTACATAGTGTTCCCACATGACGTGAACACATAAATAAGTGAGCCCAGTTGCCCCAGCCTCTGTCTCCCTGCCACTCTCCTGGACACACTGGCTGAAACAGGAAGGGGATCACAAACCGGGCTCTGCCGCCTGTTCCCAGAGCTGAGACGATTCATAACACCTGATCTGACGGGACACAGGACTGACCGGGCTCCAGAGTGTTTTTGAAACCTCCCACTGTGAATAAACCTATGCTGCAATATAGTGTAATATTACCCCCGCCCCCCTCCTGCCTCTAGATTATTGGAACGCTATTGTTTGGATTTAAATGAGTCTCTGTTGTTCCTGTTACTGTAAGAGGACAAAGCATTTCTGTGTGTGATGCTATTGGATTTACTGTTAAGATAATCATTTTAAAGCATAGGCGATCCTTTAACAGGCTTTAAAACTGTGAAGCTTATAAGCTTCACAGTGTTAAAGCCTGTCTAGCGCTTAACACTTATAAGTATTAAGTGCATATAGATTTTTCTCTGTGATACAGAGGTTTTGTCGGGAAGGGGTCCTTCCTCTTTATAATGACCCCAACACTTTAGTAATGAGTGGATTGCAAGTGTTGGACTCTCATCGATTGGCTCATTATTGACAAACTTTATTGATCCCAGACATTTTGCACAATAAATAGCCTGTGTGTGGCAACCTACTGTAGCCTTTGTGGCTGATATGCACGCTACCTATTGCAAATATTGGTAATATTTAAATATCAGGAAGGAAATATTGTGTTGACTATAAAACTGGAATTTCAGTACGTGCATCTGAAATACAGGGTTTTGAATTTGGAATTGAATAATTTATTTAGCCTGCTTTACCTTATAGGCCTTAGAGTTGCAGTTGCCCTAAAATGCGAATGATGTAGTGCTTTGGGTGGATGCTTTATTAGAAGTGTAAAATGATATGTTGGCTGCAAAACAGCTGTCCCTGCTAATTAGAGGTTGATACCCTACATTATGTTGTGTAATTCTTTACCATCCTAGTCTAAAGAGGACAGTAATGCTGCTGTAAAAACATATATTTACTCTCTTAAACCAGCTTGTTTTACAAGATGTACGAGGCCCGTTGGCACCGTCACAGGATTCAGTGTCAATGTTTAGTTTATTATTGTAATCTATACGAACACAACAAATTCTTTCAGCGTCATTGTGTTTTTGTGTGTGTGTGTGTATGTGTATGTGTTTGCAGAGTTGTGCTGTGTGTCTCATGAAGATCTATGTTTGTTCATGCATGCGTCTGTGTGTGTGTGTGTGTGTGTGTGTGTGTGTGTGTGAGTGTGTGTGTGTTTGTAGCGGTGTGTGTGTGTGCATGAATGTGTGTTTGTGTTTGTGCAGCTCTCCTTTGGTCTGCAGCCAGCAGGGAAGACAATAGGATCATGAAAAAGCCCCCATGCCTGGGTTTACTCTTCCTGCGACTGTTTTCACATCTCTCTGCCAGAGGAGACTGGGAGGATGCAGATACTACTGCAAGTGAAACAAATCTTTTGGCCACTCTCTGCAAAACACTGGCCTTTCTCCAACCCTGTGCTACGGTGCAAGGCTCAGAATGTTAAGGGTGAATATAGGTCTGTTGTAGAGTATGTGTCTCATGTAGATGTTATTAATATGATGCAGCAAGGACTCTATCAAAGTTATAGCCGAACGGGATGATCGGTCATAAAATGTGCTGGAGCTCTGCACAATATGAGCTAACACCCTGGTTAAATCACTACTATTTGTTTCAGAGGATATAGTAGAATATTTAGCTGACAACGAAATGCAACAGACAATCAAACAAATACGCTGCTTAATACATACACACACCTCACACAAACACACATACACCCTTGCACAGACACAAACACAGCCTAGGCTAGAAACTGCATTTGGGGATTTTCCAAGCTCCATTGACAATGCATCCTTCATCATGCTGCTGTTAGATATGACATAGCGCCATGACGTCTGTGTGTGTGTGTTCACTCTTGTTCATGATTACAGCAGATACATGCGCTAGAGTGCATAAAACGGAACACACACACATGCATACAAATACACGAACGTGGCCACACACACACACACACACACACACACACACACACACACACACACAAACAGGCATTTGTACACACGCACACACGTACAGGTTGTTTCTTTTAGTTCTTCCGCCAGACCTTTACACAAAGATAACACGCCTCCTACCCGGGACTCCACGCACCCCCGACAGCCCCTCCCCCACCCACAGCCAGACCGGGCAGCAGCAGTCTGAGGTCTGACGCAAACAACAACGCCGCAACAACGTACCCTTGGACTGTACTCGAGCGGTTGTTTTGCATTTCCTTTCCAATCAGATGAGTCCGTCACAGAGGGGAAGTGAGATCTAGATTTGACAGCACGTTTTCTCTATTCTTGTCATTTCAACAGTGTTAAGATAGTGTTCATATAGGAGAAAACTGATGTTGTCTATCCTAAATAAATGCTTACATTGTGTATAAGAAATCTGTGTGTATGCTCGTGCACGCGTGTGTGTGTGTGTGTGTGTGTGGGTGTGTGTGTGTGTGTGCGTGTGTCTGGGTGTGGGTGGGGGGGGGTGGTATATGAATATATGAAAGAGCACAAATAATTGCGCAAATAATTGCTAACATAGTCATTGTTATTGTCATTAATTGCTTACAATATCATTGTTATAATCATGAATTTCTTACATTATGATTGTTCTGAAAAAAATACTGCTAACACAATCAATCTTATTGCTGCTTACTCATCATTACTGTGGACAAATTGAGCCTTGGTGTCGCCACCCCTGAGGTGAAATACAGTATTCGCTCTGCATTCCCTTTAGTCCCTGATACCTAACGGATACATTCACTTCTACACTTAACCGTTGATTTGGTTCAAGTAATGGTGGCGTCTGTGTCTTTATATTCATATTCATATTCCTCACTTGACCTACATTTCTCTCAATGCATCACTTAAAGAGAGCAATCAAAACTTCTATGAAAACGCAAACAAGGACGCACACACATACACACACACACACACACGCGCGCGCACACACACACACACACACACACACACACACATACGCACACACACAAACGCACACGTAGAGTTCTGCAGGAACTGCAGTTGTCCTGACAATTGTTCAGGTCTTTTGCTGAGGTAGATTTTCGAGGACTCATTTATTCATATGCACATTTATCCTCAGGGGACGGAAGGGAACTGCATGTGTGTATGTTTGTGTTGTTTGTGTGTATCAGTGTGTATGAATGTGGGTATGAGTGTGTGTATAGTTTTGTTTTGTTTGGGTTCCACCAACATCAGCACAAACAAAACCACAGTCAATCGTTTTCCTCCAGATTTTCTTGAAGGACCACAGTGTATGTCATACACTTAAGAATAAACATTTGGTCATGTGCTGTAAATTGGCATAACCATAACGCCACGGTCATAGCATCACAGGATCTACGAGATGTCCACCAAAAAAAGCAGATGAAGGCTGGCAGATCACATCCAAGTACATAGGTAGAATAGAAAGTACTTCAATAGAGAAGTACAATAAAATGAGTACAATATCTGACCAACAGACGATGACAGTTGGTCTGCGGAG
The DNA here is from genome assembly GCF_949987615.1 of Pollachius pollachius. Taxonomy (NCBI): domain Eukaryota; kingdom Metazoa; phylum Chordata; class Actinopteri; order Gadiformes; family Gadidae; genus Pollachius; species Pollachius pollachius. The sequence goes on along the minus strand of NC_136945.1, from coordinate 6,124,253 downwards.
GTCCTAGCGGTCACATCCACATCCACCGCCACCAATCAGCAGCCATGTCTCTATGAAGACGCCAACGTGTTACCGTGGCAACAGCGGGACGTGTGTGGCTGTGTGGAGGGTCAGTAAAGGTTATCCTTGATGCACTGGACCTGCACACACAATGGTTGCTATCTCAGCACACACTGAGGCGATATTGCCCTGGCTCTGTGTTATTCGGGGGAAGGGAGGAGGCTTAGCTGGATGCTCCAGGGACATTGCTCGGCCCATTTACCCCTCTGTGACCGGCCGGCTGGTGTTTTTAATACCCCCACATAGATGGACCTGGTCTGCGTGGTCATATATCGGTCCATGTTTGGACTAGGCTGGCACCAACACAATAACAGTGAGCTTCTGATTGCGGTTGACAAGAGGATCTTTTAAGACATTAAGTAGGTCGTAAACAAATCTCTGTCAACAGAGAGCATTCTTAAATATGGCAAGCACAGAGCGAGCGTTATTGCCACAGGTGGATTTATGTTTGTGTGTGAAGACACATGCACACAGACACACAGACACACACACACACACACACACACACACACACACACACACACACACATACTGACACACGCGTAACTTGATTCTATATTTTTCCGTAATGAGGTTATATCTTAATGGGAAGGTGTGGCAGGAGTTATGGATGAACTACAGGGAATTATTTTGAGCCTCTGGTTGTGGCCTGTTTAATTCAACTCTACTATTACTTCGACCAAATCAAACTCATCAATTCATACATTGCAAGATTGATATGACTTTTATTGAGTAATAGATGTGGCAATAGAGCGAGTCCCATTTTAGATTAAGCTCATCACATGTGGCTGATTGAATAGACTTGATGTATTCAGATTGCGTTTCTGTCACTGACCCTCTCACACACACACAAACACACGCACACACACACACACACACACACACACACACACACACACACAGACACACACACACAAACACACAGACTCTCTCTCCCTCTCTTCTTTTCTCCCTCTCTCCCCACCACCACCCTAATCCCAGTTATCAGTGACATCATCATCATCACTTTAACCATCACATCACATTTGCAGCATCTGCATCATCATTCTCATCAGCATCCTCAGCATCACCATCTTCAATAGTAACCAGCTAAGTCTTCATTGTACAGAGTGGTTTGCGGTCGCAGCCTTGGAGAGCGCTACAGAGGAATAAGCGGCTAGTGGGACGTGCTTCAGTGCCCCTCCCCGGAGTAGCTGCTATTGGTCTCCCGCTGAGAGGAAATCTGTACCTTCAAGCACTTTGCATTTAACGAGCTCCATTACAAAGTTTGTGCAGCACACACATAAACGGGCTATAAAAGGGAAAGAGATACCATCCTTAGGGCAAACATAACTATTGGATTCCGATTCCCCATGCTTATTGTACACCTCCCCCCTTCCCCCCAGTTGAGTTATATAGCTTTCAGCACTTTCTACTTGATATGTATATGTTTGTATATGTGTGAGTGTGCATGGTATTTTTTATTTATGGTGCGTTTGTGTTTGGTATGTGTTTTGTTGGCTTTATTCGGTGATTCAGTGACCCTTCTCTAACCAGGTTACATTAGGGGGGCAGTGGGTTGTTTCTTGAGTGGAGTTGAGATTGAATGAAAGAAGATGTGAGATGTGTCTTTTTCAGAAGCAGGTTGTTTCCCGACATGGAAGTGATTTTGTAGGTGACCAGCAGGATGGAACGGGAGCGATTCTAGGCAACACTGAGCGAATGATGGTGATGACAGCCGTCAAGAGCCCAGCAGAGAACTCTTGTAAAACGTATCAAAAACACATGTATGTCTATTAATTATCAAATTACCTTGATGATCATGACTTAAAAAGATAAATCCTAGGATTTAAACACAAATAAGTATTGTGCTTTATGTTTGTGAACCTGTAGAGGACAATGCTGTCACAGTCCTTCTCGATGTGTATCCATTAGGGAGCAGAATAATAATGGGATGCAGCCATTACAAGGACACTCACTCAGTCTGAGCACAACAATAACGTGATTATGGTAATAACGGTCAGAGGCCAGCACACCGCTGGAGGCACACACTTGAAATAACACAGCTTAAAACAATTCATCAATACACACTAATAGATGTCATATCATTGATTGTCACCCATGGTGGGGAAAAAGAAGAAAACATGAAGCTATTCAATCAATCAATGTGTTGCAGTGGTGGTGGTGGGGTGGGGAGGATGATGGTGGTTGTTGTGATGGTGGAAGAGGTGGTGGTGTTAGACATGGAGAATGTGGAAGATGGGTGGACCGGACGTGCTAAGGCAACATATAACATCAAATTAACACACGGTCGGCTAATGTAATTAGCCGGTGGAGCAGGCAGAAACTTGAGGCAGCATCTTTTTTTAATTCCACTCTCGCTAACAGCTCAAATTAAATGTTAACTTAATGGCTTTAATAAGTTTGTATTCACAGAGAAAATTGGACAGTTTGTTCACCAAGTACCACGTGGGATATTGTGTTCTACATTTTATTCAAACAGGACAAATCAATGACAAAGCAGAACCTGTCAATGCCATAACTGTATGAAGGAAAATGAAGAGTTAGCAGTATGAGGTGCTTAAAAATATAAAATACAAAAAGTAGGGAGGGTAACATGTTAGTTAGTCTGAAGACAGCTCTGTGATGTGCAGTGATGGGCGCGGGGCTCTGTCATTGAGCTTGTTGGGTATGAAGTGTAACAGAATATCTTGCATGTACTTCTTTGTCTTGTTTTTCTCAGACCAGCATCAGACTATGCATCACACACACAAACACACACTCACAGCATAATGTCCACTGAGTCATCGACCCTTCACACAAACAGCCCGCCTAAGCACAAATGTAAGGAGATCTAATGTGTGTGTGTGTGTGTTGGTGGGTGTGATCGTGCGTGTGTGCGTGCTTGTGTATGCTTAGTGGAGCATGTGTGACAATGCGAGCGCTTACTGTATTTGCAACCCCCCCCCCCCCCCCCCCCCCCCCCTTCCTCCAACCACCCTCCCGTCACCCTGCCCTCCTCCAAACCCCCAACACACCCCAACACCCCTCCATCACCGTGGGACTTGTGTGTTTGTGTGTGTGTGTGTGTGTGTGTGTGTGTGTGTGTGTGTGTGTGTGTTTGTGTTTGTGTGCGCGTGTGTGTGTGTGTGTGCGTGTGTGTTTGTGTGTGTATATACACATGCATATTACCATATTAAATAAACATGATCTTGATGCTGGTTAAATGTTTGTATTTATTTATATATATATATGTGTGTGTGTGTGTGTGTGTGTGTGTGTGCATATATATATATATATATGCGTTTTTCCACATAAATACATTACTAACTTAAAGAAACATGATGTTGATACAGTATTGTACGCTTGCTGTGCCAACCCGACATCAATATAAACAATATAAATATAAAGGAGACAAATGTAACTCTTTTACAACAAGCGACTACATTAAATCCTCATACTTCATGTTGACATAATGTTGTGGCATAAGATCAGTACGTGAAGTAATCAGAGCTATACGTTAAGCTGACCTACTCTGCACCTTCCATTGCTTTGCATATTTTTTTACACTCAGCACATCCCAAAGTATATCTAGTAGGAGACATTCATCATTTTTAATCATGTTTTTTTTTTTATCTGTAACTTAACCCCTTGGAATGTAACCGTGTCAAATGTGGATTAGATTTATATAGAAATGGTGAATGGGCTTTGTGTTGGTTGGCTCTGTAAGAACTGCTGAGATGGATAGTGTTGTATTGATCTGTCCAGAATGACCCACAAGCTAAACCCTCATGTTGACACCTGCAGATGAAAGCTTAAGACCCTGGCTTATGTTGTAACCATGGGCAATTTGATAATATATTTCCTCATTTACTTTTTTATTGTGATTAACTATTCAAAAGGAAAAGGGAACATAGTTATCCATACATAATCCCACAATACCAATCATTATTTTGCTTGTGTGTTTAATTTACAAATACATTAATAGATCATTTAAATGTCAAATAAAAGAGTGTAAAACCCTGCCCATTTAACATTTAAATCGGCCCTCTGATCCCTTTGTATGACTCATGTAGGATTAAGCATTCCATGGTTTCCAGCCAGCCATCATCACCAGGTCTTGTTATCTAGTCCTGCAGTCAGCTGTAACAGCATCATGATGAAGCATATCCTGATGCCCTGCTTCCTTACGTGTCTGTGACCAGACAACAGAAGGGAATGTGTTGTCGGGGATTAAATAAGAGTTTTCAATCGTTCTGGTGTATTCTCTGGGTGAGCAGTTTGGAGGCGTGAGCACGCTTTGATGGAATCAAGTAGAGAAATGATATGTACAGCAAATAAGATGAACAGCAGGAGATTTGAGGAAGTATTGTAGAATAAAATGGAAAAAGGTGAGCAGGGTTATCATGAAATTAAACGTCTATATTGTATTTCTGCAGGTTGTGAATGATGTGTTTCAGAATGTGTTTGATAGCCTCTGTTCAGATGGTATAAACTCATGATAGTGTAGACTTATGATGTAGGGCATTGCATTCTGTCAGTTACTTCTAAAAATGAAGAATGTGCTGTTGGGTTCCAACTAGCTTAACAGTCAGAAGTCCCTAAAAGGGACATAAGTTTGAGTAGCATTCTGTTGTACTTTAAGTTTTCAATCTAAATATGTCTATCCTTCTAACCCTGGGAACATGATTGAAAAAACGAATTGATTGAAAGTCCAAAATAACTGCATCATTATGAATTCAGTATTTAAAAGCCATAATTGCACAGTTGATGCTTGCAATCATTTTGTAAACATGTTAGTAGTCCTCAAGCAAAAGGTCTGCATTTATCTCATAATGTTGTTTCTTTTCTTGTCACTGACATGTCAAAGAAAGGACTAGACTGTGATAATGCCTCTCCTGCTCATTACAATTGGTTTGAACCTCAGCCTGTGGGACACACTGTGAGTCTCTGAGTCGCCAGCTCTTGAGCTGGGAGCGGGAATTACCCCTCCCCAGGTGAGGTGTAATGAGGAACTGTTTGGCTTTGATCCCTCATGCCCTGGCTAATATGGTAATTCCAACACACACACACACACACACACAAACACACACACACACACACACACACACACACACACACACACACACACACACACACACACACACACACACACACACACACAAACACACACAACCAAGATTTACTCTCTTTATTACCTGGGCAGAGCGTTTAATTTCCTGGGCATTTGGCTGCGTTAACGCTACAAGCAGGCGGGTGTCAGGACTGGCAATCACTCAGGGGGATGCTGGAAGACAGTGACACACAGCCTCGCCTCAAAGCCTCGCCTCACAGCACCCCCCCCCCCCCCACTTCTATCCCTACCCTCGCCCCTACCTCCTCCACACAGAGGAGGGTAGTCTACCGGCCGACTGCTGAAGGTAAATATACGTGTGTGGACGGTATGTATATCTGTGCTTCATTACCACAAACACGACAAGTGAAATTGTGAATAGAGATGAGAATCTCTGTGCTTGTCTTTGCTCTTTGTGTCTTTCTTCTAATGCAATGTAATGACTGTAATGAAATGGTGATTGCCTCACTGATCGGTCCAAGGGAGCTTATAAATGTCACTCAGCCAGGCCGACCTTGATGGATCAGTTTCTACACTAATTTGTTTTTAATCAAGATCTCCTGCTCTCACATTGGGCTCTAATGAATCTACAATGATGTGTTACGAGAGAGCACTCACTGGCTACAGAAGAGACGACATATTGAGAGGGAACTCGTATGTTGTCAGCTCATGCTGGATCAATGACAATCTCAGAGTATTTCAGTGGCTTTGACCATCGACTGTCAAGGAGAAATGATGGATGTGCAATATCTTCTCATTTGCCGTGCAGTGTGTCCACTATCCAGCCGTGGATATGGAAACATTGAGCAGTTCCACATGTGGTCGCATGAGTGGACGTTTCTGTGTAAACCTAATCATAATCCAAGCATAATGCAGACATATTCATATTAAACAGTATTCTATGCTTATTTAGCAAAAACAATTCATATTGATTAACAGTATTGGTATATTGACTAACATTCAGTGGAAAGGGCATTCAAATCTAATCTACCATGCAAGGCAATTTTTATCAATAAGAACGGTTAAAAGACTCTTTATTCAGAAATGACAGTGAGTACAGTCATTATAAAGACGGTATAATTAGATACCAACAGTTTAATGAACACCTCCAAACATTTCTAAGTAGGAGTTTACTTCCTATAATAATTCCATTATTAGGTGTACTTTTTTCTGTAACACAAAAGTTTCTGGCACATGAGCATCAGCCAACAGTTAAAGATGACCTGGAGATGGATTTTGGAGCCTAACAGCGGCATGGGGTATCCAGGTAGCTGGGCCTGAAACTCATCCTCTCCTCAGCTCTTTGAATTGAGGAACAGAGGAAGCAGGTAGAGGGAAGAGGGAAGGTTATAACCTCCTTAAGGCTCCTGCACCCGGCCGGCCTGCCTGCCCCACTCCCCAGGAAGATAGGGAGTGGGGGAGGTCTGAGGGCCGACCAAAGCCGGCAAAACAATGGGGACCTATCTTAGTCCTCCCTTCACACTCACACACAACACACACACACACACACACACACACACACACACACACACACACACACACACACACACACACGCACACACACACACACGCACACACACACACACCTCTTTGGCATGATAAGGAAGAGGAAGAGGGAATACTTTTGGATGTCTGCCCTTTCCTGTCAAATGCTTCAATCCTTTCCCCGAAAGAGTTTTTAACAAACCAAGAGTTGCCGCCCCCAACAGAATTCTTGGGTGACTGCAGACAGAATGGATGTTGCCTCCACAATGCAATCTCCCTTCAGCATGTAACGAGGGGACAATAGTGCGGGAGGAACGGGAGGAGTTGCCCAATAGGAAGCTAGCTGAGGAGGACCGGAAATAGGAAGCCCAATCAGGAATAAACAGGGTTGAAATAAGCAAGAAGCACTAAAGCATTCCACGGTACGGCTGCCTTAAGACTTTAATTGTAACAACATCCACAGGCTTCATGGAATAGTATGTCTCTGACAAGTGAAAGAGAGAATGCATATGTATGTATTACTGAATTACCAAAGTCACACAAACATGCCTTAGACCATAAACTGATTTTCAATCATGAGTCACGCTGGGTATGACTCTGAAATACAACTTGCACAAATTGTATACAACAACAACTTTTCTGTTTAAATATTTTTTTTTGTTCATGGACTGGTGTGCAAGTTGTGTTGTGAAGAATGTTAATCAAGGTTTTTGGCTGAGGCTCTAAATTCAATATGTTTTATGTTGACTCAAGGCTTGGTTTGTTATTCATATTGAACTACTGCAATGATGCATCTAAGGTGCAAAATACGATTTCCCTTTCTGAAGTAAATTCTGTTTGGATGGATTTCTGCTTCTGTGTTTGTATTGTTTCTCTCTTACCAGTGCGGTGTTTCTGTCATAAAAAAATAAACCTAATTTGCTGGCAAGCCAACTTTTGTATTAACCTCTTGCCTGATCTGGTTTTGAGTGTGGACCAAAGTATTCCTTTGATGAGCATGCCAAATATTCTTGCAAATGTTTTAATGTTGGAGGTAATGGTTATAGAATATAACACAGAAGGATAGAACTCAACCGCTCCCTTCAAATTAAAGATTTCTTATATCCTGTTTCTTGGGTTTTGCGTATCCATAAATGTCTATGCACGTTACTTTTTAATGAACTGAATTCAAATTAATTCTAGGATGCATTGGACTGCAGACAGAGAACACAGAACCTAACCAGCACTTCACGGATATCGTCCTCAAGGCTGCACTAAAGAAAGCAAATGAAAATGATGCACGTGTTCGCAAGCGAAACATTGCTGAAATTATGTTGGACTCAGACTCTTTGAGTTGTCTCTAACCTAGCCTGGAGACTGTTGTTTAGTAGCTTGTTGACCACCTTAACCTCCATTTATCGCAGTCGGCATATTCCTGTGAAGCCATAACATAATTGTTGTTATTGTTTTGGTGCAAGAAAACGACAAAATGTAAGGCTTTTCCTGCATCTTACAAAGTGCTCCTGGGAACCCAACAACAAGGAAAACAACATATAAGGCGAGGTCATGTCTAGCCCACCACCCCTCCAGGCAGGAAGTTCCTCGTACAAAATGCCTGTGGGCCCAGCCCATCAGAAACAGGAAGAACAAAGTGCAAACTAGCAACAACGCCCCAGCACCAAGATGGATTATGTTCTTGTTTCTTATAACCCGACCTGGTCAAACTGTGTTCAATCAGGTTACAACTGCACCCATGCCAGAGTTGAGCTCAGCTAATTCCAAAGTGTTCCACTTCACAGGCTGCTTCAAATGAATCACGATAGACTCTATAAGTGATAACATACAGGCTCTGGGAAAAGAAAAAAAGTCTTCAAATAGGGGGTGGAGGTGCATTGTGAAAAGGGTTAGGGTTTTGCCCGCTATGAAGGTTGGTTTGGAGACAAACATGTTTAAGATTGGATTTCAAGCTCATGTGGATGCGTTCATCCCAGTCCATCTCACTGATGACACCAGGGCAAACTCAACTCCCATGCCTGAAACGTAAAATGCAACAAGCTGCACATTCATAACAGATCTATTTACAGAGCTCTGCAACAACAATAAAGTGAAATCAGCACAGGGCATTTTGGTTAAAAAGTAAACACATCCATCATCACATATTAAATTATTAAATAAAGGCTTTGTCAGCTGTATTATTAAAACCACATCAATGGTAGTGCTTTTTTGGGGAAGATTCATGCAATTACACACACACACACACACACACACACACACATACACACACACACACAAACACAGGCACATACACACACAATTTAGCATTGTGCAACAAGACAACATTACTGTTGGGTGTGTGTGTATGTGTGTTTGTGTATATTGAAAGAGCCTAATTACGTTGTGCAGTGTGCATGATGACGATAAATCACTGGAGTCTTAATCAAGGGTTGAAGTGAGCTGGGGTCATCAGTCATGCAGAGGAACACAAGACAACCCCCCTCTCCCCTCCTCCTGTGTCCCGAAGTGGCGCATCACTCCCATGTCTTATCATCCTCCCACTGATGTATTATAATCATCCGCATCAAGACGGCTGCTTGAAAAGACTTGAGCAAACCATGGGGTAAACGCAATGAATAACACATAGTAGGCCTTTCAGACCGTACTATCCTTGTCATTGTATGCATTGTAAATACAAAAGGGGTGCAGGAAGTATGATTTAACTAATATACAACATAGAAAGGATCCCTTCAAAGAACTTTGAAGCACAGAAACTAGTTTAGGCAACCTGTTTGGGAACCACCGTGCTCGCAGGTCATTTCGATGCCCTCCACATTAAATAGTGGTTGGTTTTGATAGATTGTGGTGTTTTGGGTTTTCTGAAAGGCACACTGTTGACATTCAGACTGTCCCTCCACTATGACGGATTGCACTTGTATGGAATCTATAAAAATGTGTCAGCGCTGGAATGTGTTTTGGAGCTTGCACCTTACTTTAAGAGAAAAAACACATTAAATGCTCAAGAAGGGAAGAACATATGTGGGCCGCAGTAACAAAGACGCAGTAACAAACAACAATGGTTGTTCTCTGTAAGAAGGTATGGATTTTAAACCCAATCGACAAATAGAAAGCGAAGAAAAACAGTGGAAAGGGAAGCCAGTGTGCTATGTAGAACATCCGCACATGTTTATTTTTTACCAGCAGGTTCCAGGGGCTATCACTTGGAAGCCCTACTTAACATGAAAGACAGAGAAGGAAGAAGGAGTCTTTGTCCACATAAATGAGACCTCTACCAGGGCATGACTTTGGTGACATCTTCAGATGTCTTTTTCTTAAATATCCTAAGAAATGTAGACATTTGGATTAATGGCGTTATGCCGAAAGCATCGTCTCTTAACTAGCAATAAGAGACATCCCATGTTCTTTAATAGACATAGGCCCTGCAGACTTTAGTAGACGTAGGCCCTGCAGACTGCTTGCTTGCTGGAGGTGCCCTCACTAGCGAGTTCAAACCCTGCTTTGATACATTATTGAAATAAGTGTTAGTATCTCCTGTGGTAACACTAAACATTATATTTATTAGACTAAGTTACTGATTGAATCATTTATTTACCATCACCTCAGATCTTTTATTTGTTATTTTGATAGAATAGATGATGCCTTTTAATTACTACTGCGAGATTTGCAGTAGTGTTTTTGAATTATTCATCATTACATTTTGACCGTTCAAGATTAATAAGACCAATTAGCACTCTCAAGGTCTCTTTTCTCTTGTAACACATTTTTGTGTTCATGGGTTTTATAGTTATAATGAGACTTCACAGAGAAGTCTCATTATATTGTAATGCCAGAGTCACCTTCATCATCTTTGCTTTGATCAACGTTTATATTCACTGCCCGGATAATGTGGTCCGTAAACGGTTTTTATTTAACCAGGATATTGGCTCTTCAGGATTGTCACTCGACAAAAACATGGATGTATATGGCACTTAAATGCTGCCCTCTATTGGTTAATGTAATTGTTCTAGTGCGGTTTCTCTGCCACGATTGGTTCTCCTGTTTCGGATAACGCTTTGTTGATATGCAAGGAAAACATGGCGGATTCGGATGAGCCGTAAGTAGCTACCGAGGAAACCAGCAAGAAACACAGCCATTCACCTCACGAAAAGATGCTTTCACGTCCCACGAAAGCAGAGCATGATCGAGCGCTGTTTTCTTCTCTCTTTTAGGGAGAAGAAAACAAGGAGAGTAGTGGCGCTGACTGAGAAGTTAGTAATGAATTACTCGAACAACTGGCTGAACGTTTGAGGGTACTAGGCAGGTGTAAGGTTAATGATAGCTAGCTGAGGGCTAACTTGCCGGTAGTACACTTCTGACGACTGGTCTCGGCATTAAAGTGTGAGCACGCAAACACGTCTGGTGAGCCAACACGTATCAACAGGAGTTATTTAGAGGCGGTTTGTGGCTCCGTGATAGTGGGAACATAAGTGTTTTGTCTATGTGATCGCTGCGGCTTGTTAGCTTGTCAGTCAGCCAGTTAAAGTTGTCAAGACATAACTATCGCCGTCACTGAGCAGGATCCAATTTGGGCAGAAACGCCCACTATTCTTAATCATGTACACAAGACCAGAAAGATTCAGAATGTGTTACTGAATACATATTAAACAAAAGTATGAATTAAGGATTTACATGGAAGTGTTGGCTTTTTGGGGTATTTTGTTTTTGCAAAATTCCACACACACATTTACATGTATGAATATATAGTTATTTTTGGAACTATGGACCCAGAAAGCTTATCTTACTTATTATTATATTAAAAGGTTAAGCAGTTTGTCTATGATCTCCTCAGGATGGTGGTGGAAGGAGGTGCTGGAGACGGTGAATGGGAGGGACGGTGGAATCATATCCAAAAGTTCCTGGAGAGAACAGGGCCCTTCACGCACCCAGACTTCGAAGCCAGCACTGAGGTAATGGTTTATGCTAAATGAATCTATGAAAACTGTTCCTGATTTGATATCGTTATGGTGTGAAGTTACCATTTGCTTTTTTCCCTCCCATTTCCTCAGTCATTGCAGTTTATGTTAGAAACCTGCAAAGTGCTCATCATTGGAGCAGGTGGCCTGGGCTGTGAGCTCCTTAAGGATGTGGTATGATTGGCTGCTCAATGGAATTCTATTGGGACATCTACATGTTGCATTCTTCTTACATATTCAAAATGCATGCTATGAACATAAACATATTTCCCCTCCTGTACTGTGGGTCAGGCTTTGTCAGGGTTTCACAACATCCATGTTGTTGACATGGACACAATTGACCTATCCAACCTCAACAGACAGTTTCTGTTCAGGTCAGTAGCTTTAAATGTTAAATCAAATTAAATAGGATTATAAGAAATAGAATTGCAGGTTATATGCTGTAAGCATTTGCTTTACTACTGATTTGAACATCTGTCTCCCATTGCTGTCCAGGCCTAAAGATGTTGGGCAACCAAAGGCCGAAGTTGCAGCCGATTTCATCAACACTAGAATTCCTGGATGCTGTGTCGTCCCGTATCCTTTGTTTTCCAGATTAAAGAAATAATACTTTGTGAACAAATTATTGTGTGAGATGCCAAAGTTGTGATCCAATCATGAGCAAGAATGTTGCTTTGAAATAAAAATACGAACAATATTTACTAATGCATTCTGGAACCCATCCCTTTATATTTTTAAAATTGAAGGAACACCCATTTGTTTAACATTCCAATACTTTCCTTATTGAATTGGATAGACATTTTAAGAAAATTCAAGACTTTGATGAAACATTTTATCGACGTAAGTATTACTTTCGTACTTTGTGACTCCAATCAGGTCTTCTTTTATTAGGAAAAAGTACTGATGTTTAAGATCAAATTATTTTCCCACTCTTAGAATTCCACATCATTGTCTGTGGGCTTGACTCTGTGATTGCTAGGAGATGGATGAATGGTATGCTGGTAAGTGGCCCTTAACCCTTTGGGGGCACATCCCCAAAATATACCTCTTTATATTACTATAAAACAGGCAACATGTTTCACTTCACAACAAACATTTCTTCCTGTTAAATGTTTTGTGCAGTTCTCTCTGCTGGTGTCTGAGGCCTCCTGTCATATCTTTGTGTCTAGCTCTCTCTGCTGGTGTCTGAGGCCCCCTGTCATATCTTTGTGTCTAGCTCTCTCTGCTGGTGTATGAGGACGGCGTAGTGGATCCTAGTTCCATCATTCCTCTAATCGATGGTGGGACAGAAGGCTTCAAAGGCAACGCCCGGGTCATTCTGCCGGGCATCACCGCCTGCATAGACTGTACTCTGGAGCTGTACCCTCCTCAGGTTATCTTTAATACATGCCAAGTGACATCTGTACAACATATTGTTAGAGAGATGGGCTAACCACAGGGTGGTCTCCCTGACGTCTGCTTGTGTTGCCAGATCAATTTTCCAATGTGCACGATAGCATCCATGCCCCGACTACCAGAACATTGCGTTGAGTATGTTCGCATGCTACTATGGCCCAAAGACAAACCCTTTGGAGGTATGTAATAACCCTGGTTTAAATGTTTTTACAGTACAACTTATTTTTGTCTCAATGCCAGTCATGAATTTGATATTAGCCTATTACTTTAATATTGATACGTGTGTGTGTGTGTGTGTGTGTCTATAGACGCTGTGGGTCTTGATGGCGATGACCCAGAGCACATCAAGTGGGTGTACCAGAGGTCATTAGAGAGGGCAGCGGAGTTCAACATTACAGGAGTCACATACAGAGTCACCCAGGGTAAGCCCCACAAACACTGTGTTTTTATCTGTTGTGACCAATTTTCTGTAAAACATTCGTTTTGTTCTGACATGCCATTGTTGTGTCATCTGCATTTTGTATTTTTTTCTTCATTGTTTCCTGTAAACCCTGCAGGTGTGGTAAAACGGATAATTCCGGCTGTAGCTTCCACAAATGCTGTTATTGCAGGTGAGCAAAGTTTATGAAGCGCTTTCAAACCTACCTCGTCTTGTTTTGGATTAAGAGTTGAAAGAAGTTGATAATATGGTTCCATTAGCATTCACAATGTAGGCTTTGTCAAGCCGACCCAACCACGTAAACACATGAAATGCTGTTGAATGGGATGGCCGTCTATGAGACAGAAAATGCCTCAGAATTAAATTTGGTCAACCATATTTCGATGAGTGCTTTCTCCTTCTGATTGGACCACGTTTAACTACGACTCAATTTAATCTAGAGAAACTGGCTGAATACGTTTATCATGTCCAGTTTGGGGCAAAAATATACATTATGTTCCGAATCTCCGCTATAGTTGGGTCGGATCACGTTCACTCCTAAAGCAGCCGAACCAGGGCAGCCGACCCAGAACCCCATTTTCAAGCGGGCAGAGTTGCTTTGGTTTACACCAAAGTTCGCATGAACCTTCGCACCAACTCAAACAAACCGTACTATCAAGGGGGAAACACTCCAGGCTTTCCTGGAAAAGCTCGTGTGTAAAAGCATCCTAAACCTTGGCTATTTTATTTACAGCTGCCTGTGCAACCGAAGTTTTCAAAATAGCATCAAGGTGAGTTTTTCTGCTCTGCATCTGTTGACCAAACAAATCCAGAGAAATGCGACAGTTCAAAATCCTGCTTTAGTACTCACGCTTCAACCCTCTGTCTACATAGTGCCTATGCTCCTCTCAACAACTACATGGTATTCAATGATGTTGACGGCCTGTACACCTACACATTTGAGGCAGAACGAAAGGTTTGTTTCAAGTCGCTTCTGGCCAGTTCCACATAAATCCGATGACCCGGCGGTTGTAACAGATGTGTGTTTTTATCCCTGCTCCGTTTAGGACAACTGTTCGGCATGCAGCCAAGTACCGCTGGACATGCGCTTCTCATCGTCCTCCACACTGCAGGAGGTCCTAAACTACCTGACGGAGAGTTCCTATCTGTAGGTTCACACAGGGCTCCTGTCACTATTGAGAAGCCTAGGATCATTGCCATTTCAACTTCTGATGATGTTTCATGAATACTGTAGAAAAAAGGTTTCAAATGTATCCGACAATGTTAATGTTATTGTTGACCTCGGTCGTTAACAATGGCTGTATGGCGAATAGTTTTTTGCTAAAAGCCTGGGAGAATCCTGGCGAAATGTAAGGTATAGGTTACCCAAACTTATGTCTTATTAGACACATTTTCACCAAGTGTTGAATAAGACACATCAAGTCTCTTGAAGGTGGTTAACGTAGGGAGTGAGGATGGAGCTGTTCATGCTGCAATGATGGGTGGGGAATCAAAATGGACAGCCCTTTTTTAAATGTTTTTATTTTTCAGACAAATGAAGTCGCCAGCTATAACTGCATCAGTAGAAGGGAAGAACAAAACGTTATATTTACAGGTAACCCCCCCTAGTTTAATATCCATGCTGTACCTAAGTAGCTTGGATAACAGCCAGACTCAGTGGTGTGCTGTGACATTTAGTATCCATACTGTTTTTGGACTTTGTAGTCGTGTCATTGTTCTTCATCCTTCAACAGACCGTGGCTTCAATCGAACAAAGGACGCGGCCAAATCTGTACAAAACACTGAAGGGTGAGCTGCCTTACCCAATCATTTTGATTTGCATTCACTGTAAGACGAATTATTGGAAATGTAAATTGTTAATGTGCCATATGTTTCTTTTCAGAGCTTGGACTTGCGGATGGACAGGAGCTGGCTGTAGCTGATGTCACAACCCCTCAGACCATGCTGTTCAGACTTAGCTTTACCTCATAAGCCAAGCTCCGACACTCTTACATTACACTAAATACACAGAGGTCAGGGAACCAGACCTCACTCCACATGTACCATATCTGTTATGATATGGCAGTAGTTCAGTTTACACCTCATCCACACAGTACATTTTCAATTATTTGTCATTGCTTTGCTATGATCTCTCACCAGATCCATATTTTGCACTCAACTTACCAAATGGCGTCCACACGTCCCTGTTTTGGTGATGCAATGTCTTTTAAATGTTTAGTATAGTCGCGTGTTATTTACACACCTAAGCCTCAAAAATGACATAGGGCAAACCGTGAAAAAGGATGACTTAGTGACGTTCATGTTTATTTATTCAGACTTTTTTTTCAGTTACAATGCACTTGCCCATATTGATGACATTGATGACAACTGGAATAAATTAGTTTTTCATACAAAGGACTGTTTGTGTATTCGTAACAAGGAGTAGAAAGTATAGAGGTGAACATGAAAGTAATATTAATTTATAGTAGTTAAAGTATACCTTTTTTGTATCGAAAGGTGGAATGCTGAATAAATGCAGTGAAGAGACGTTTTCTACTAGCGCACTTCCGTGGCTGAGTACATATCTTTTTTTGTCAAGCAACATGGCAAGCCTCAGTCAACTAAACAAATGGAAATATAGAACAAGTGACAGCTGGATATTGTCGGTTTCCCCCTATTAAATGTAATACAGTGAACCTATGTGATGTGCTGACACCAAGTGGGCTCTTCGGAAAAATGTTTTGCCTTCTATCTGATTTGATTAAATGCAGGTCCTTGTTAACGCGACAGATTGGACTTTTGAAGCAATCTATGATACGCGGACGATAGTTTAAAAAAAAACAACGTTGAAATGGTATTTGCACAATGATTTCTTTTCCGTCTATTTATCAACTCCGTTATCGTTATTTCACTAGCGAAAGCCTGGAACGGGGTGCTCGATCATCCGTTGTTATTGGCGAATAGCGAGGCGAGGTGGGACTACCGATAGAGCGACATCCGTTTCCGTTAAATGTAACGGATATTTCATTGTCCAACTTTTCGTCAAACCTCAATCTATATTCTCCTTGCCGATGCTTTTATCCTTGTTATTTTTTGTATCGCTCCGGGGACTTAAATGAGGTGCACAGCTCATAGGAAATACGAAACCGGAAATGGCGTTGCTGTAAACCGGGATAGCGCTATAATTCATGATCCAGTCTCAGCCTATCGGGCTATTTATGCAGCGATGCCTGGTGCTTGCTGAGACTTGACAGGCCCAGATATCTTGAACGTCACCGTGCAACGTGTAAAGGAAGTAGCGAATGGCTTTACGTTAGCTAGGTTTCACATCAACGGCATCAAAACAAAGGATGATACAAGCTTGAAGAAGTGGAAAAACACAACATTGTGTTCCACTGCGGTGGATTTCGCTGCAGGGTGGGAAATACATTCATCCACTTAACTGAAAGGGCAATCTAAACCTTTTTACTTTACTGTTCGATACTGTAAATAGTGCTTTGCTGTTAGCTTGGCAGCTTAGCTATCAAAATAGCTACCTAAAGTTACTTAAGATAAATGGATTTGGATTGGCAATATCAAGCCAGGGTAACAGTTTGTTTGACAATGTAACAACTAGGGACGTGTTATGTTCGGGTTGTCGTTGACGTGCTAGCTCTTTAACACACAGACACACAGCAACAAACACCAGAGCTGCTATCTGCTAGGGAAGTATTGTAAACACGATGAGCTGGTTCAACGCGTCCCACTTGTCTACCTTCGCCAAACAAGCGTTGACAACAGCCCAGAAGTCCATCGACAGAGTGCTGGATATTCAAGAAGAAGGCCAATGGGGTGACACTGTCGTGATGCCCTATGATGGTGAGTAATGACACAAGGTTGCAGTGGTACCTTGGCCGCAATCGTAGCATCAGATACTACCCGCTGTTACACATGACACAATTTATGTCTTCACTTGCTACCTAGATTTACCTGGAAAGACACCGTTGGGTGGAGGATGGGGGACCAGTCAGTGGGAGTCCGCCCTAGAAGAAGAGGAGGAGGAAGAGCCCCCTCTATCATCTGAGGCCATCACTACACCTGTCACCCGCACCGTTGTAGATGAGACGGATAACTTCTTCAGTACCTTTCTGCCTGCACAGGATGTTACCAACACCCAGATCATGTCTTCAGCCCCTCAGACCAAAAGACGAGAGCAGGAGAAGGCTAAGAAGAGTAAAGAACCTGTGATCCTAAATGAAGTGGAGTCCTTTGAGTCCGAATTTTCACATTTGGCCCTTGACGATCTGGATGTTTCTGGAAGCCTGCC
Source organism: Pollachius pollachius (assembly GCF_949987615.1). Taxonomy (NCBI): domain Eukaryota; kingdom Metazoa; phylum Chordata; class Actinopteri; order Gadiformes; family Gadidae; genus Pollachius; species Pollachius pollachius. The sequence continues at coordinate 6,106,551 of NC_136945.1, read as the reverse complement.
TGATGAGCCTGAGCCGTTATCTGGGGTACCTGAAGAACGCTCCAGTGTGCTTCAACCAGCTATTCTTGTTGCGTCTCAGGAGGATCCTCCCTTTGATTCTTTCATAGGGAGGCGTACATCGAACGACGGTAAGGTAGAAAATGAAGTTGCTTTAGAGTCTGTGGATAATCAAACAGAAGAGAGGCTGATCCACTTGGTACCCCTCGCCGAGGACCCTGACGTCACCGACTCGCCTGAGGCCTCAGATGAACCCGAGAGCATATCCCCTTCGGACTCGTCACCAAGCACGCCCCCTAAGCCGATACAACTGGAAACAAAAGACGGCAAGGTGGAAGACCGCCAGACCGACACCCCCTCACCTCCGGTCAGCGCTTTCTCCTCGGGCACCTCGACCACAAGTGACATTGAGGTGCTGGACCACGAGAGTGTGTTGAGTGAGAGCTCAGCCAGCTCCAGACAGGAGACGGCAGAGGTGAAGGCCGGCCTTCACTTGATGCAGGGCTCTTTCCAGCTGCTCTCGGCCTCGGCGTGTGGAGAGTTCCCCCGCCTGGAGGATTACGCCAAGCTCACTGAAAGCTGTGGCTCGTCCTCGGACGCTTTTGAGCGCATCGACTCGTTCAGCATGCAGTCGCTGGACAGCCGCAGTGTCAGCGAGGTCAACTCTGACGACGACATCCCAGGAAGTCGAACGCTGGCTTCTGTCACCGCCGGCTCGGAGCCTATTGCCCCTACGTCATCTGTGGTTTTTCAGAGTCAGGATGAGGCTCCCAGAGAAGAGCAGGTGGGGGAGGTGGGGAAGGGAGAGGAAAAGGAGGTGCCGCAGCAGCAGGAGGAGGAGGAGGAAGAAGAAGAAGAAGAAGGGCTCACTGAGGCGATGAGGGACCAGTCTTTGGATGAGATGGAGGAAAGTGGGCGGAGTGCCACACCAGTTAATTGTGAACAGCCTGAAGATTTGACGGAAGAAGATGAGCAAGCTGGTCTCATGATGTCAAGTACCACCTCAGAGCTGGAGGAAAACCCCACTCAGCCAATCACGAAGGAGATGAGAAGCGTCTCTACCTGTCAGATTCTGGAGTTGCAAAAGGTAATTTCTATAAATCGTGCTCTCAAATGGATGATGCACAATCTCTGAGTACAAGCCTGAGGTAGTTGTTTAACTCTGTAGACATCTACCAATGTTTTGTTTTAACTAACACATATTTTATATTTAGCAAACAGACAGTACTGGTTTTGGCAAATCTTCCATTGCTATTCACAAGCACAGTAAGACATGGAGCCATCCTGTTTCTTTGGTTTTTAATTCCAACCTTGCTTCAAATATTTGTTTTAGAGAAGGTAAGGACCTACTGGTTTTAATAATCTGTTCTGTTGACGAAACAACTAGAACTCCTTCAATCGTTTTAATGTCAAGACGAAAATAAAAATGCTATAATGCTAGCACGAAAGCATCATGCTGCTGTGGGATAGACGATACGTCACCGTTGTCATTTAAGTGGGTCTTCTGTATTGTATTCGATTGATTCATGCAAATGTTTGGTGGTAGGAAAGTGAAACAATTAATGAACCTTGGAAGTAATGGCTTCCTTCCTATTGCTAGTACTTTGCGAGTGTCGTTGTGTTTGCTTCTCTAATGGGCCAATACAACACCCTCCTGGTGGGCTTCCTCCAGGTGATTGATGAGCTCTCCAGCCGTCTGGAGAAGAGGGAGTCCCAGCTGCTGACAGTGAGCACGGACAAGGTCCGCCTGGAGGAGAAGTGGGACAACCTCAGAGAGTGAGTATATTGCAGTTCAGCGTTTCCCCAACTCCTGAAAATAATATTTGATTCAGACGGCGCTGCCGGGCTGCAATAACCCCTTTTATAGCTGAGCCCTGGCAACTTGTATTATATAAAGATATTGCACCAATATTAGGGCTTGGCAATTAATTGAATTTTGATCATGATTTCAATTTTAGCGTCAAGCAATCACAAAACTAATATAATCGAGTTGAAATTTTTATTTTTATTAAATGTTTTTTAGAAATTGCAGAACAGCTGGATACATATCTGGAGGTTTGAACATTTTCTATTTGACCATTTTGTGTATTTTTTTAAGGCGAAATTTCGAAGTTCTCAGTTGCAAAGTGTTTTCTGGGAGAGACATGCAGAATAAATACATCATGTTTTCAAAAATCAAAACTAATCGTTTGAATAATCGTGATTTCAATATTGACCAAAATAATCGTTATTATGATATTTTTCCATAATCGAGCAGCCCTAACCAATATGTTGTACTAAAGGCTTCAATATACTTAAATCTAAACTGAAATGGATCAGTCACAATGAGAGAAATTATGTACTGTAGCATCATTACATTAGTTAGGCTGAACCTTGTCATTTTTCATGCTATAAAAAAAAAAAATCTAAATGCTCTAAATGGGCATTTTCAAAAAAAAGGTGCGGTTGCATCTCAACTCGTATGCACAATTTTCCGTGAGAATGCTAACAAGGCTAATACGAGTGCTACGTTTCAAGTCGCTGGGCAACTTTTATTTGCCAATAACACGTAACAGGCTTGTGTACCAAATGTAGTTTTCCTACCGTTTCAAGATACAGAAAGATCTATCCTGACGGACCTTGTGGGTACCCTATTCATTTAAGATACATAATGAAAATACTGGCTTGCTTTGCAAACAAACACATATCATAATGATAATAATGATTGATTTGATAAATATTATTGTCACTATAGGGGCTTCTTATGGTTCAATGCTATCCAAGTCACTCAGAGGAGGAGAAACAAAATCTTTACCTAGTTTCATCAAGTATATAAATCCTCGTTATGGTCTTGTTCCTTGGGTCCTTGTGGAAGTGTGGACAGAAGGATAACGAGCCTGCACTCTCATGACCTCTTCCAGTGAAGTGGTTGCCCTGAAGGAGGAGACCTCTACGGTCCAGTCTCTGAAGGAGGAATTCACCCAGCGCATAGCAGACACTGAGAGGAAGGCCCAGGTAGCCTGCAAAGAGAGGGACATCGCCAAGAAGGTACTTCACCCGTCTCCTGGACCTCAAACCTATCTAGTCCAGTTAAGTTCTGACTGCTCCTTCGTTGACACTGCAGGCACTGGTCTGTTTTTTGTTGAGAAAATATACTCTCGGTTCATTTTGCTGTAGGAGATCAAGAGCATGCGGGAGGCGTTGACCACCAGACTGAACACGGAGGCGATGGAGATCATCAAAGAGAAGGAGGAGCAGATACGAGGCCTGCTTGAGGAAGGTGAGGACGCTTCAGTAGGCCTCTTGAGCTCTGTCTACACCATCCAAACTCCGCTCAACAAGGAACTCTAGGAACTTGTCACACACTGTTACAATGGGACACTGGGCCTCTATTACTCTGCCTGGTATTATTTTAATATTCAAATATACCTGGTATACTTTAAATACACGAGCACACCAGCGTACTTTGCCATTCAATGTTACCCTTGTTGTTGTTGTGGGTGTCCAGGTGAGAAGTTGTCCAAGCAGCAGCTGCAGCACTGCAACATCATCAAGAAGCTGCGTGTGAAGGAGAAGGACAGCGATGGCAGGGTCTCCAAGCAGGCCAAGAGGCTCAGAGAACTGGAGGAGGAGCTCCGCCAGCTTCAGCAGGTCAGCGGGGAGGTGCCAGCATACTGCTAGTCTCGGTGGGATTCACCAGTCAGATAACTGGTGACGTGAGGTGTTGTATGAAGATAAAGCTATCCCTCCTGGTGTGATGGGTGCTTTAGCTCTATACTGGATATAAGTCCATTTTCATAGGCCAATTCAAAACGTACTCTAAATATCTATCTATTTAAGGTGGCTGAACCCCCATCAATGTGCTGGGTTTCAGTCTGGTGCCAATCTAGTATTTGTTTCCCAGCCTGGTGTGGAACCCTGTCTCCATTATCTTTCTTGTAGGTTCTGGATGGGAAGGAGGAGGTGGAGAAGCAGCACAGGGAGAACATCAAGAAGCTGAACAGCGTGGTGGAGCGCCAGGAAAAGGAGGCCACTCGGCTGCAGATGGACTCTGAGGAGTTGCAGGAGAAGAACCGCAGCCTTCAGGCCGCCTTGGACAGCTCTTACAAGTAAAAACCCTCTGACTCCCCAACAGCATTGTTGCGATGAACACACTCTGAAAGGCTTCACCAGATCCAGGGGTAACACATCAGTTTGAGCAGGTTGTCTGGCCGCTGGAGGAGTTGGTGGTTCCGGTTGAACCTTTCACTTAAATCGGACACTTTTGGAACAAAAAATGACGTCTTCATGGTGATCTGTGATGATCTTGTGGCCCCTCTAAAATATTGATGCAAGCAGAGTGCACAACCTGCGGGTCTCGGCAACGTTCCAGCCCATATGCCCTTCACGAATGGCGCATCTCAGCGACTATTAATTCCACTTTAACCGTTTCTTACCCCTTTGTGTGTCACTAGTACCACGTTTAAGGGCTATAGTTCTATTTAAACCCTTTGTGTGTCACGAGTACCACGATTAAGGGCTACATATCGTTCTATTTAGTACACTTTTCGATCTTTTGAAATTGAGAGGAATGTGGATAAGCGGATGAAGCTGTGCTGACGGGGGTCTGGTTCCACTCCTCTGTGTGCAGGGAGCTGGCGGAGCTCCATAAGGCCAAGGCCAGCAGAGACAGTGAAGCCCAGGAGGTGGCTCTGAGCAGGGAGACCCAGGCCAGGGAGCAGCTGAGTGTCACCCTGGATAAGGCCCAGGAGGAGGCGCGGTTACAACAGGAGGCCCTGGGCAATCAGGTACCGCCATGGGCGTGGGCCATGGAGACACATGCATACCTACGTACTGAATATAGCTGCACACACTCGGTCGGTTCAACTGCTTATCTGCACCTAATGCAAAGTGGGAATAAAATGGATCTCCTGCCCACCGGAGAGCGATGCTTCAAGGATAACTGTATCATGAGGTTCTAATGTTTTTGTTAAGCTACTGCGTCGTGACATTGAAACGATATTGTTACGCTAGCAAACTTCTGTTCTCTCACAGACCGACATTGTTACCTAGCTTGTAGGGACCCAGGGTTTTGATGCACCTCCACATGCTGAACTTCTCTCCCCTGGGCGGTGCAGGTGGCAGACCTGAGGGTGGCCTTGCAGCGGGCGGAGCAGAAGCAGGCCAGGAAAGAAGACTACCTGAGGGAAGAGATCAGCCAGCTGCAGCAGGTAAGAGATGCGCCTTTCCAAATGTGCCGTTTCAAGACACGATGTCCCGATGAAACCATATGTAACTATGTAGTTCTAATTTAGGCCGTCTTTTTTGAACTCCTCAAACCCTGTGCTTTGGTTCCCTTTTGAAGAGGCTTCAGGAAGCAGAGAGCAGGAACCAGGAGCTGAGTCAGGGCATGACCTCGGCCACGCGGCCCCTGCTCAGACAGATCGAGAACCTGCAGGCGTCGCTGGGGGGCCAGACGGCCTCATGGGAGAAGCTAGAGAAGAACATCTCCGACCGACTCTGTAAGGACACGTTTTTGGCTCTGTGTGTTTTGAACGGGACTGAAAACGACGCGCTAAACACTACGTCTTATTTGCCCGGCCGGCGGGCCAGCGGACGCCCAGGCGCAGTTGGCTGTTGCCGTGGAGAAGGAGCGCGCCGCCACCGAGGACGGGATGGCCGCACGCGCCCAGCTGGCCTCCCTGGAGTCCCAGAACTCCCTGCTCCGCAAGGAAAAGGGCCGCTACGTGGTTGAGCTGGACACGGAGAAGAACAAGAGGGAGAGACTGGAGGAGGACAGCAGCAGGTAACGTGTCACAAAGGGAACACAGACATACTCAAAGAATACCTGTGCCTCCTTCCTCGATTGAAACCCTGGCAGACTCTGGGAAACCTTAGTCATGATTTATTATTAGGTTGTGTATCGATCCTAGAAGTAGTAAGTACTCTTGAATTGGTTTTCTCTGAATTTATTTATGTGAGGGCAATAGTCAGGTTTTGGATATTTAAGGAACTCAAATGGCTAAATACATTTGAATGAAACACTTGGCTAGCGGCCAGGTTAAGGATTACTGACAGGTCACTTACTGACAGATCAGTTGCTTTCTAAAGTCTTCTTACCACGCTCTCTTCATTTGTGAAAGACTCTGTGGGACTTCCCCAGTTTAGAGTAAAGTAAATGATGTAACGTGTTGCATGATTAGGACCTGCCTGGGTTTCTCAGGCCTCTATGTAAAGTAACGGAGAGAAGGTGGGAGCAGTCATGCAGAACGGCTTGGCCTTTGTGTTTAGGGGTCGTTGTTTCTTTAGAAAATAAACCTCTTATAGAAGGTCAGTGGTGCAAAAAATAACGTGACTCTTGGCTGACTATAATGTCCCCAGGAAGTTAGAGATGTGCCCCAGAAGCTTGAATGAAGCGAAAATAATTGTTTGTCACTTCTACCTTTTTTAATGCGTATGTGGATAATTGTTATATACTTTTATATTATTTATGGGTTTCATCAATCAGGATGGTTTCGTGGTTGATAAAAGAAGAAAACACATGGACTATAAAAAATGTAATGATTTAATAGGTGATACGTATGAATTTAATAGAAGAAAATGTTTCGCATACATTTTAGGTGTCAAATCCCTCAGAAACACTTTGCTAGTAAAGTAGTTTGATTTGTTCCAATATGTGGCGTGAAGTATCAACATTCATTACTGTCTAAAATGATGTCAGAACTCTTTAGCTGCGGTCATGTAGAGAGGAAGTGGGCGTGGCTCCACCCCGATTGGAGAATGTCATACAGGCGGGGGTGGGGGGCCAGCCTTTTCTCTTTTAGAAACATGTTGGCTTTCAGTGGGCCAGTGGCGCAATGGATAACGCGTCTGACTACGGATCAGAAGATTCCAGGTTCGACTCCTGGCTGGCTCGATACTTTTCGCTCTCAGCCTCATGGATCCTGCTTGGAGCTCCTCTTGGTTTAACTTAATGGAACTGTGGTGTGCGGCTACAAACCCCTTCCAGATGGTTGTTAGTGTCAGTGTTAGTGCTTAATAATTACACACCAGTGAAAGCTCTTAGTTTGCCTATGGAAATAAATAAAAATATAAAAGTTTCCTTTCTACCGTTGATACTATATAATGCCTTCTCCAACCCGGTTTATTTGAGTTGCCGATTGTGTTTTGATGCATAACAAATTTATTTTTGGGTGTCTTTTCGTCCAACAATAGAGCTTGTTTGTGTTTCTCTGTGTAGAGAGCATGTTGAGCTGGAAAACCTGCGTGGAGAGCACAGCCGCTTGCTAGATGAGGCCAAGAAAGAAAAGGTAAGCGTTTCCTAGTCCATTTGATTCTGCTTGGGTTTGGCTTTATGGCATTAGTCCCTTTTATTAAATTAATATTTGGATAATTATTTAGATATGTATTATGACCTCTTTTTTTTAATAAAATAAGGGCATAATCAGTGACTTATTGTATTTCTGTTAAATATTTAAACAGTAGTTTGAAAGCTATTTTCCTGTAATACTTGTTTTATGCTCCTCCCACCAGCTGCTACTGACCAATCAGCTGGAGATGGAGAAGATGAAGGTGGAGCAAGAAAAGAAGAAATGCTACCTTGCACAGGAGGCCCTCAAGGAGAAGGTATGTCCGTCTTCCTTGATGTGGACATTATCCAAGTTAACCATTCGTTAAAACATTGAATTTGTTTTGGTCTCTAACCCAAGGAGAGAAAGGCCATGGCCCACTCCGTAGGGGAGCCCCCAGCCTCCTCCACCCCCTCCCTGTCCCGCTCGAGCTCCATCAGTGGGACAGATACTGCCGGTCTGTACGCCTCAACCTTCTCCCAGGTATGCACAACACGCGACGCCATATCCAGCTTTTAACCCTTAAAGGTCCCATGGCATGCTACTTTGTTGACGCTTATATATAGGTGTTAGTGGGGCCTTAATACAATATTGTAAGACGTTCAAGAAATTCAGCCTTGGTGCAGAACTACAGCCACTACGAGCCAGTCCCACAATGAGCTTTCCACAAACGTGCCGTTTTTTTCAGAGGCGGGTCAAGGTGGAGGGTGGGGGTGTGGCCCTGAGCAGCTTGCAGCCACGGTACCATGCGCTCATGTTTACAGTGGATGTATCGCAATGGCGAGGCGCACACAGCCTTTGGCCGTGTTCTGTACATATTCCAGAACACTCTGGGTGCTCTGGCAGGAGTCCTGGAGCTCTATATCTAAATAATATCATATTATACATATCTATATCATATAATATATATTATCACGGCCAAAAGCTGTGTGCACCTCCAGATGATGTTATGAATTTCAAACGAATGCCCGCTGCCGAGGCACCACCGTCTCGGCAGCGGGCAGCGGACAGCACCAAGGCAATACTCTTATTAATGTTAGAAAACCTCCTAAAATGACCTTTTCATGCCATGTGACCTTCAAATATCACTGAATTATCACTGACGTCAATTCATAGATGACGGCTCAAGACGTTGTCAAACTGAATGTTGTTTATCTTATCGCCCGAATACATTGTTGTTGCTGTTGTTCATTTTTTTTTTGGTCTTTCTTTGCCAAGGATGACTCTATAGACCACTCGCTGGGAGTCATGCCCATGTCCATGTCCATCAGTGGGACCAACCTGTACGAGGCGGCCAGGCTGTCTGGAGGCTCCAGCATCATGGAGAACCTGCAGTCGCAGCTCAAACTGAGAGAAGGAGAGATTGTGCAGCTACAGGTAGCAGGGCATAGAACATCTGCACAGGCCTTGATGAGGATCAATACGCACACATTGGATCGTCCTCACCGCCGAATGCTCTGTACACCAGTAACCGGATATTATGAATAGAATTTGTTATTATAATGAAGCTATTGGTTTGATTAAACAGCCAGAGGACTTAAAAACATGTCTCTGTAAGCATTCAAGGCAGCTGATCGCAGGGATGTTGAATCTATGTTTTACAGTTTTTCTTACTTTATATAATACTTTTTCATTTCGTCACCTTCACATTCTCCGGTAGCTCGTGTGTTCCTTGTTTGACATGCTCTGTCCCCTGGTCGTGTGTGCTGTCAGTTGGAGATCTCCAGCCTGGAGAGGAGTCGCTCCGTCATGGCGGAGGAGGTGGTCCGCCTCACTAACCAGAACGATGACATGGACCTCCTGGTGAAGGACATCCCCAGGCTCCAGGTCCAGCTCAAGGTGAGCTCGGCCCGCCGCCAGCGACACAAGAAGAGCCCACTGAAAAATAACATAAACCAAACACATTGCGTGCTGTGAGGCTAAATGATGTGTTACACTGTATGTCTGTGGCTGTTGTATTGGATCATTGTAGTTTGCATTTGAAACGCTTCATTATAGTTCTGAAAAACTGTCAGGTGGCAGACTTAACCCATTGAGATGAAGTAGGAGTACGGAGTATTAGGAGGCCGCCACCACAGTGTTTGGGTTCTTGGAGAACAGTTACAAACAGGATTAGCTTCCATGGATCAAGAAAAGCCCATGTTTGCGTGAAAAGCTCCTATTGTTTAACTTCTGGGTGATGTTTGTGTCTCAGGATCTGGAGCAGAGACACAACACCATCCTCCAGATGTACGGGGAGAAGGCCGAGGAGGCTCAGGAGCTTAGGATGGACCTGGACGACGTCAAGAACATGTACAAAACCCAGATCGACGAGCTGCTGAAGAACCAGAAATAGACTCATGGGCTCTCTCTGTTGACGGGGACCAGAGACCCTGGACGCTGTGGTGGAGGGGGTTCAGTTAATGTGGAAGAAGGTGGATGGGCTTCTTCTTCCCTTTCAACACTGTTCCAAGAAGAAGAATTCATTGTAATTCATCTTGATTTCTAATTATTTTATGGAGTTTGTTTAATGGTGGTTGTGTTATTTAAGTTTTGTATAGGTGGGATGATGGTTACTTTTAAGCATAACATACAGATGACAGAATATGAAGGATGGTAATAGGTCACTTAATTCTTGGGGCATTGAAAACACTATTTAACATTTATTATTCAATGTAAGAGGTCTCTCATGTTATGGTATCTTTGCACTCTACAACTTCCCATTTTTCTTAATTATTTGAGAATCAATTCAATTTACTAGAATTAATAACATGCTTTATTGTATGAATGGTTGATTGCTCACAACTCCTTCCACATCCTAACGGCGCTATATTAGTCTATGTTTAGAATCCTTGAGAATGGATTTCAAACTGTATAAATTGTAAATGCATACAAATATTAAACATTTATTTGGTTGATGAAGGCTTTAACTTGCTACATTGAATCACGTTCCCTTTTATTTTATTACATCTATGGAAATATCTCAAACTTGTTCCCGAATAGCATTAGGCTTGCATGCCGCCTTGTTTCTGAACATGTCCATATCAGACCAGCCACTCGACATATCAAGAACCAGCGGAGAATAACAAGAGGAGGAGACTAGAGGAGGACCACAGCTGGTGGTGTATGAAAATGAACGCAAACTCTCAAACACCCGATTCCTGGATTTTGAAGTCTGATTTTTGGCCCTCATGACGCCAATGATTAATTAGAAATACTATTAGAAACTGCTTTTTTCTTTTTAAAGATGAGTGACAATCTAGCTCAAGATAAAATGAATTGTATTGAAATGTAATGTATCTTCCAGATGCCTACAGTCATATCTCTATTAAAAGCCATGTTGAAAACCATGTTTCTTTTGTGCTGATAATCTGGCATGGGAAAGTTATCCCCAATAACACAAGTGAGTGTGTGTGTGTGTGTGTGAACCATCAGGCCGCTGAGGATAAGTGACAGAAACTGTTCAACGGCAGATTTAAACTCCCCTTGACAATTTTGGTTAAATACATTCATAGAAACATGGATAGAAACATTCGTAGAAAACAATATTTTGTGACCTGATCTAACAGGAGCTTTGCCACCTATTGGAGGGAAATAGTACTACAGGCAGTCTTGTCCTTTTTGCGAAATCTTTTTTTCGGTTGTAGAGGTTTTACAGCGGGCCAGTGGCGCAATGGATAACGCGTCTGACTACGGATCAGAAGATTCCAGGTTCGACTCCTGGCTGGCTCGTTACTTTTCTCTGTAGACAGATCATTCTGGGGCTGAGAAACGTTATGTATCCGAAAGTAAGAAATGAACCACACAAGTTTAAATGGTGGGAAAAGCAAGTATTACCAGTAAATAAAGTTTATGTTTCTTTTTAGGCTACTTTTGACATTCAATACATCAATACATTTGACATACATTGAGTTCAGTGATGGTAATCCATCAAGCAACATCGTAATGCACCTTACTATGGGAACCATTATACTGTAATTCAAAAAATACACTTAAATCTCGAATCCAACATCTACCTAAGAAACTCTTTGCTAGTAAGGGTCCCAAATCCTTATTGATATGATTTGATATATGCTTGACCATATCAAATGAGACAATATGATGTGGAATGGATGTTTATGAGAGCAAAGTATGTTGAAAGACCTTCTAGCTATGTGGTTATGTTAAATACTCCGTGCTATCACAATAACGTGAAAGCAAGCAGCAGGAGCTATATTGTGTGGAAGATGTCACACAGGCGGGGGTTGAACACTGTGCCAAGGTTTTCGACTGTGAGGACTGGTCTTGTAATTAGGGATTTCGACTCGCTGGGGTCGATAGAAATATCACATTTCTAAAAGCCCAGTATTTAGCAAAGGCTCCATTTAAACAACCACCTAATTTATTAATTTATTTATTTATTTGCACCCCTGGCACAATTATCGGTCTATGCTTTTTGTACCCTGGTGCAATTAGAAGTGATTGCTATTTTTAACCTGGTGCACACAGAAATGTGTTATATTAATGATTGCCCAGTATAGCATTGGGAATAGCTACACTATTTTGCATTGTTAGCCTCAATAGAACACGCAAGTAAAACAGCTTACTTTAAACTTTGATTTATTGCTAGGTTCAGATGTAATGTCTAAGTATTGTCCAACTCTTAGAGCTTGTCCTCAGAATAATAAACTTTAGGATAGAGGAGGTCTGGCTGGCTGACTAAAAAGCGTCGCGATCATAACAGCGTGAAGATCTGACAATAGGGGGAACCGATCCGGAAACCTCTTAATTACAGAGATGGCGTCACTACCACTTCAGCCACTGTTGCAACACTAAACCCTTCCGTTTTACTCATACACAAGTCCATGGCGCTTCAACTAAAAACTTTGTACATAATGACCTAAACAAACAGTGCCAGCTTGCCCCTCTCTTCCGTGTTCCGTGCATCCAGTAAAAACGATCTACTACTGTCAATGTTTTCAAATGGAAAAGTACCCCACTTAGTGGTAAGGGCGCATCATTATCTGCCTGACAGAATCAACACATCAAACAAATATATGGGGAATTCGGAACAATTATTTAGAGATGAAAATTAATTGAATATAGACAGTGGTGTTTTTAATATTTATTTCAATAAAATATTTCTCAAGGGAAAACTATGAGCATTATTACAATCATATACGTGTTACATACACAATGGAAATAAACAAATGCCATGCTTATATGGATATAAGTTATAGTAAAATATATAAAGTATAAAGTCATTTTCATTGGGTGAGAACACTCACTAAGATTTGAGGGCAGCAGCCTTTGTACAATATCCATTGAAGAATTTCATCACATTTTTGAACATATGTATATATATATATATATATAACAACTCGTATTTGGTCAGCTAACCGTCAAAAGCATTAGTTAAATAGTTGAATGTATAAAGTTTGAGGTATATTTTCTGTGTGATTACACAGTTGTTTCTCTATGTACAGAGCAGCATTGGAAGGAGTCGCAGGGCCAGTCACAGACGGATCTCGTTGCTGTTGCTTCGTCCACCCCAGTGGAGCATGGGACCTAGGCATAAAATACATAAAAGATTAACACCCTGAAAGTGTGTCAGCACAACGCCTTTTAACCTTTTTTAATTGAGAATGAATAGCCTGAATCAAATTATAGCCTTTCTTTACCATTTCTCATAAGGGTTGACAGAGTTGGGCGCAATGGCTACCGGTATAATTCGTCCTACGTATTGTCTCAACCATTTGACAGGCTCTTTAACCTGAACCATAAAAAGTACATGAGTGCACATCTTAAGGTTTTCTTTACCTCATCGTTGGAGGAAGGCCACAGGGAGCTCCCGGTCAGGAGACAACAGTCCTGAGTGGATCATATCAAGCGGTGCGTCGTCGGTCGCCACAATCTCATAGTCCCTCACCAGCTGCGAGAAGGACACACAGGTTCAGTGGGATTCACATCTCAAAAAGAATCACAAAAAAAACCCCTCCTACCAAACGTACACCTTGACCCCTCCTGCCCCCCTAACTTGGGATAACTAACTAAAAATGACGCTACAGTAGACTGAAGCAAGCAGCATATAGTATACTGCTGAATATATTTATTATTATTATTAATTTATTTATGCTTCAAATTGATTTATTTTCTGCAGGAGATTCACCGCTCGCTTCATCCGTTGGCCGTGCTATTTGCGCCAGCTCTTACCCAGCACATCGCCAGGTGCAGCTGGAGCTCCGCCAGTCGCCGGCCCACGCACATTCTCTTGCCGATGCCAAAGGGCACGTAGGCGAAGGGGTTGATGGTGTTGTTCTCCCGAAGCCACCGCTCGGGTTTGAAGGTCTTTCCCTCTTCAAAGTATTCCTCGTTGGACCCCAGCGCGTGGCTGTTGATCATTAAGACTGTCTGTACACAGAGAGGAGTAAGAAAACGTGAAATAATACGTTAGCTTACAGTTCCTTCAGTTTAATATGTTAAGAGCGTCATCCAAGCCGCATCCATTTCATCCGCTTCATGCTGTTCAATTTATACAGATGCTAATTCAATGAGTTAATTGTTTTTCTACCTCAAATGTCCGCTCTTCAAAATAGCTTTTTCACATGCCAATATCTAAGGTCATCTGTAAGGGGAAAAAAAACAATGCACTTACTCCTTTGGGAAGGGCATAATCGCCCAACACAGTGTCTTTGTCCAGGGTCCTGCTGGTGAATGGAACGGACGGCGATAACCTGAAAGAATTTGCAAAATAATTATAATGTAAGCGTTTTGGAATGGGTTCTCGAGGGGGCTCGAAAGCATCCACTCAAAGGTAAGCTGTTTAACGTCAGCTGAACATGAACCAATGTTGTTGTTTTTTTTCCACAAGGAAACTAGGGGATGAAATATACAGGTATGCAGCTGTCAGAAGTTATGAACATTCCCTGGATGATGTGTGGTGTTGGAGCCCCTTAAATCACATGTAAACCAACTTGTGACTACACTAGCGGGGGGAAGGGGGTGTGGGAAGGGGAGGGAGTTTGACTGAACGTGATCATTTTGGAGGCCCGGGCGTGCTCCCGGTCATACCATGGGCACCATGGGATACATGCCTGTATCCCATGGTGCTTGTTTTGTAACCCAAGTCATGTGTGTGAGACCTTTGGCGCCCTAATCACCGTGGCACCAGGCCACTTCATGCTGCAGCCATGTATGTGTGTGCGTCAAGCAGTTATGAATAACTGCCTAAAAGATTACAAACACAATTCTTTTTTTCCATTTCGGTGCTCAGTTTCAAAGTAATAATGCCCTCGGATACATTTTTCAGATACTTACACCGACTACACTTGCACCTTTAAGCCTGCCTTCTCTCAACGCCTGCAGCATCGCTAAAGCCATTTCTCACGCAGTGACAGATCTATGCGTGACTGACTGCCTCCCCGATAACCTCCCAGTGGGGAGGCCCCCGGGGGTTTAGAGGCCCCCGGGGGTAGCAGGAGACCCCTGTGCACCGGCGGTGGGGTCCTACCTCATGGACTCTTTCAGGCAGGCCTTCAGGTAGGGCATGCTCTTGAGGTGCTTCCCACACGGGTCCTGTCCCGCCGGCACCACCCTTCTGATCTCCTCCAGCAACTTCCCCTGGGCCCGCGGGTTACGGGAAAGATTGAAAATAGCCCAAAGCATGCTGTTGGCAGTCTGGAAGGGGAGACACACACAAACACACACGCATGAGAAACCGGATAAATATATGGCGATGGGAAATAAGGAAGACGAGGTGTGAAGCAGACAAAGGGGGGGGGGGTTAAGAGGTAGAGGAGTAAGAAGGCGCTAAAAGTAAGAGGGGGGCGGAGGGAAGGAGGAGGAGGAGGAGGACAAGAAAAGAGATGAGGGAGATGTTATTCAGTGAGGGAACTCTATAAGTACATTCCAGTGTGGGGTCCTGAGAGGCCCTTAGGAATTCCTTAAAGGTTCCTGAGTAACATCCAAACAACATGTTCACTCCCCGCCTTTCAAGCACTGTAAACGCGGCACCTGTTTGTTTGCCTTTTTGGAGCTCAAAGAGCCCCACCCCCCCACACAAACCCAGCCTATATAGGGGAAAGGTTAGCCTTTAAAGGCTTAATCAACGATACATAATCCGTTATAGTAAGCGGTAATAAAAGTAGATCAAATGCTTCATTGTAGGCTGGAGTGAATTGAGCGCAATTGCTAAGTATAAAGTTAGTGTATTTATTATACCATCTAGGCCAGGGGTTCCCAATTAGTTTACCGGGAAACTATGGTAGGCTTTCAGAAATGTTGTGGGATTTAATACATAATCCTGGTATCTTTGACTAAGTACTATTTATGATTTTCTTTATTACTGATTAATTGTTCTACGTAATGCATATATATATATATATATATATGATAAATAATGCAATTGCCCTTTTATGAACATTTGTCAATGTTATATGTTTTTGCCAGTCTGCTGTGTGTAAAATATATAAATACTGGTAATGTGTGTGCCATTTCAGCCCTTTGACTTTAAGTTGCTGTAACTTGAATTTCTGGTTGACATTGTGTTCACTGTATCATGGTCACTAACCTGAGATCTATCAGTCCTAATACGAAATGGCCTAACATTTTGGGGGAGTCTACTTGAAGATATTTTACTGAATATATTCTACTGAAGACCTTGTGCTGAAGAAAACTCATTTGTGCAAGATCAAGTCTAGAACATGGGGGGGTCTGGGGTCTGGGGTCTGGGCCATGGGCCTGTTGTGGGAGTATGAATATGTGGCAGGTCTTACCGTCTCCACTCCGCCGATCTGTAGCTCGGTGATGGTCGCGTACAGCTCCTTCTTGGATAGACGGCTCTGGCGGAAGATATCACCAATCAAGTCATCTGCCGCCCCCGTTTC
This sequence comes from Pollachius pollachius, assembly GCF_949987615.1. Taxonomy (NCBI): domain Eukaryota; kingdom Metazoa; phylum Chordata; class Actinopteri; order Gadiformes; family Gadidae; genus Pollachius; species Pollachius pollachius. Next base: position 6,090,404 of record NC_136945.1, on the reverse strand, counting down.
ACCTCTCTTCAGCTTCTTGTCGATGTACACCTTGGCTGGTGACGAGGAACACACGCATGGTCACATGATGGGTCAAAATGCACAAAGCATTTTGGCTTTTGTGACAAATTGCACACCGATTTTACCTTAACATAAAGCTATAGAATTGTTAAATTAACTCCCACTGCCTTTTTCCTTGAGTTTAAGAATTCGACATTGGCTGTATTTTTATGTGGGCCTACTTTTTTCGATCCTAAACTAACTCAAAAACTAAAAACAACTAGCTAACTAACAGAATCATTTACAAACTGGCCAAATGTTTGTCTAATTGTACTTAAAGCACTAAACAAACGTAAAATGACCTCAGTATCGGTATTTGTTAAAGCCCTCGACCGATTTTATCTGCTGAACTTGGCCAGTAGAACAACAAGTACACACTGTATGCTCATACTGATGGGGCAACACAGGCTTCTGTTTGTGTGTGTGTGTGTGTGTGTGTGTGTGTGTGTGTGTGTGTGTGTGTGTGTGTGTGTGTGTGTGTGTGTGTGTGTGTGTGTGTGTGTGTGTGTGTGTGTGTGTGTTTATGTGTGTTTCTGTGTGCGTATCTGTGTGGGTATCTGTGTGCCTGATATCGAAATCACTGCCAAGTAAGGAGCACAACACACTCTACCATCGTACTAAGAGCACCCGGTTGACATACCCCCCCAACCCACAATATAACAAATATTTGCAGCCTTCATCTGCTTAGGTCATTCAGTTTACTACAAGTATGGCTGTCATTTACCCCTAGAGCTGAGGCCCTCTCTCTCCCTCTACCCTCCTCCGCTCTCTCTCTCTCCTCCCCTTTCTCTTCGTCTCTCTCTGTCCCCCCCCCCTCTGTCCCCCCCTCTCTCTCTCTCTGTCCCCACCACTCTCTCTCTCTGTCCCCCCCTCTCTCTCTCTCTCTGTCCCCCTCTCTTTCTCTCTGCCCCCTCCCTCTCTCTCTCTCTCTGTCCCCCCCTCTCTCTCTCTCTCTCCCTCTCTGTCCCCCCTCTCTTTCTCTCTGCCCCCTCCCTCTCTCTCTCTCTCTCTGTCCCCCCCCTCTCTGTCCCCCCTCTCTCTCTCTCTGTCCCCACCACTCTCTCTCTCTGTCCCCCCCCTCTCTCTCTCTCTCTGTCCCCCCTCTCTTTCTCTCTGCCCCCTCCCTCTCTCTGTCCCCCCCTCTCTCTCTCTTTCTGTCCCCCCTCTCTCTCTCTCTCTCTCTCTCTGTCTGCCCCCCCCCCCTCTCTCTCTCTCTCTCTTTCTGTCCCCTCTCTCTCTCTCTCTCTCTCCCCATCCTCCATGTGTCCCTGCTGCATATGGTGTCATATTATGAAACGATTTCCATAGTTATACTGTAGAAGATTGTATTTTTTTATGTTTACGTGAGTCGTGTTTTATCTGCTACAGTAGGTTGAATTGTTCAATGTAAGCGATGTGTTCTTGTGTTTCACCTGCTACAGTGGGTTTTATTGATCACTGCAGTAGATGTGTTCTTGTGTTTCACCTGCTACAGTAGGTTGGATTGTTCAATGTAGTTTGTGTGTTCTTGTTTCTTACCTGTGCTGAAGATGCGGTCCCAGGCGGCTGTGTGGTCTTTCCAAGTCTTGGTGTTCAGGCTCTTGTGAAGCTCCACCGGCGTCACCATCATGGTGCCAAACGTGCTCATCATCTGAGGAAATAAGACAAGAAACGTCATGAATATTGTGTACATGTGCTCTGATTCTCACGCAGTCATCATCAGTAGTCTGTCACAACATTCACAATCATTTTGTAGCACTGTTATGGGATCTCCATGAATAAGTTATATGTTAAATATGACTTAATTAACTGTAACCTCAGTTTGAAGATGTGGAGATATTTGTTTACGTCTTTAGGATGCATATCAAAACTTTTTCTATTTCAGTCAGGGGGATTAGTTCCCATTTCTCCTGTAAGTTGCCTGGAGTTAAAAGGGTTCATTCCCCAGTGAAAGGAAAGGTTACTTACCGTTTTAACAGCTGTGATGAAGTTCATGGCCTCTTCGTTAACATTCTCCTGGAGCAGTCCAAACCTCTTGTCGTAGAGCACTAAGCAAATCGCTAAATCACGAGAAGAAACGAGTACATTTAGCAGGGGTCCTTCAACAGATAGAGCATCGTGTGATTTATGTCCAGGGATTAATTTCTTAAGGCCTAAATAATACAACTAAAAATAGGCCTACATCATCTCGAAGTTAAAAATAAATAAATAAGGAGATTGAAATGAGATTTGAATATTAATCATTTCGTTTCATCAAATATGAAGAATCATAAAAAAAATACTTACTTTCAAACGACCACTTATTTAACTCGAAGTACAAGTCATTGATTCTTCCGTTCACGTTTGTTTTTCCAATTCTGGCCACAAAATCTGTTAACACCTATTTTGGTTTTTAAAAACGACGACAAGAACAACAACAACAACAAGAACAACACAAAAGAACAGTCATTAATAAATTGCAAACATCAAACGGACATGTTGCGATACAACATCCAATATATGTCACGCAGCAGGACATCTACCTGGTTTATCTTGCGGTCGAGTTTCACCACCTCGGTGGGCTTCATCAACTTGTGTTGAAAGGCGCTTCTCACTCTCTGCCAGTCTTTCCCCTCCCTACAAAACATCACGTTTATCACTCTTACTCAACAATAAATGAAAAACTGCTTTAAAGAAGAGTGATCCAGCAGAATAATAATAATATAAGCAGGCTACCTACAGTATAAGTAGTCCATAAGCCTCGTCCCTGAGGTCTCTGTATGCTTTCCAGGGTTTGATCTCCAGTCGCTGGGGGTAGCTCCCCTCCTTCCTGTACAGCGCTTCCAGGAGGCAAGGTGAGCCTATGTGCACCGACTCAAAGGAGCCCAGCTTCATCCGGAAGATTTTACCGTACTTCTTATGATAATCGACCTGCCAGAAAAAAGAAAAACAACTTTTCTTAAAGTAGCAATTAGTTTTGTGATCGTTGATTGATAAAAAAAAAAAGAACAATTGGATGATAAAAGCACACAGCTTTTGTTGTTTCTGTTAGTAATGCATAAAAACGTGTGTGACCGTACCAGTGCCTCGTGTTGTCTGGTGAGACCACCTTTGCGGATCAGCTCAATCAAGCTCCCGACCAGGGGCCAGTTGGTGGGTCCAGGGATCGCATCCATGCTCTGCGCCCGGGACGCCGCGTGAGGGCACGTCGGAACCGCCGCCACATCCTTTTCTTCCAGCACGCACACCGACGACGTCGCTTTGAAGTGCTGCAGTCCCACAGACTTCTTTTTCAGAAACTCCACTATCTGCGGTACTTTCTGTATCTGCGCCCTCATTTTGTATCTATCTGTATGAGAGTCGAGACTCTATAACTCGGCGAAATGCCCTTTTTGTCTGTTATTCGGCTCAGGCTAGTGTCTTTTTAGTGGGTTCTCGTTTCTTGGAAGTGTCACACCTTAAGACAATATATATATACCCCGAGAGTGTTTATTCCTGCTGTGTGTCTAACCAATCAGGGGTCGGTCTTGCATGGTGTGGCCGTCGAGCCCACTATTCATTTATGGATCCACGTTGGGAGCACCGCATGACCCCAGATAGACCGAGGAAGTGCCCTTGCCCTCTTGCTTTATAAATAAACACATATGCCTCATGGAAGGTGACGAGGTTCGTTTGAACCATGATTCAGAGCGACCACCTGATTGGAAGAACCGAAACTTTGGCAAAGCAAATACTACTGTCACACATCTGCACCATGGGCAAATATTTGAGAGATTAGGCCTATAATGCCCAAATCTGATAATCGGGTGTTAAACATGCTATGCCAAATTTTCTTCTATTTAAGTTAAATCACATCTTACTGTGAGTTAATGTAAACAAATCGTCCGTTTTATTTTTGAGTTTCATTAGAAAAATTAGGCATCTTTGGATGTGTTTCAATTCCCAATGACTCAAATTGTTGGTTTTTTCACCTAAAGATAAAAACTGCAAAAGTGAGCATGACATATCAATGAATAAATTGATTAATTGTTTGAAGAGGGTTTGATTAAGTCAGGTTTTACCCAGCTACTGAAACACTCCAGCCTCTTCTTATCCATGTCTCTCTCTCTCTCTGTCTCTGTCTCTGTCTCTCTCTCTCTCTCTCTCTCTCTCTCTCTCTCTCTCTCTCTCTCTCTCTCTCTCTCTCTCTCTGTCTCTCTCTCTCTCTCTCTCTCTCTCTCTCTCTCTCTCTCTCTCTCCCTCTTCCTCACTCTCTCTGACACAAACACATGCTCTTTTTCGCTCTCTCCATAATACAGTTTTTCTCAATCATTTAAACATGTTTTCTGAAACTATAGCTCAATTTCTCAATCTCTAAACACAAACCTGAGAAGAGTTAATCACTTTGTCATAACTAAACAAATTCTTCTCAAAACTGATTTTTTTCCACCAAACAGTAAACACAGCTATCAAATTAATATCTCTTAGAGAGCATCAATTAAACACTGGAGTGATCAATTCAAAACACGCTTTATGAGGCTATATAACATATTCCAATGTATAAAATTGTTTAGAAATAGCTTTCTTTTTAAAAGTTGCAATTAGGTGGTACATATAGTATAAAGACTGTTGCCATATTGTAATACAATACTGTGAATATATCATATAAATATTGCATTGACACAATCGTATCAGAATAGGATACAAGGCATATTTGTCTATCCAATGAGCTCCAATGGGCTAAACTCACAATCCCAGCTGTCCAGAGTCATACTGTACACCTATAGTTGATGCTGCAACATTCTTCTGGAAATACACCAATGTTACCTATTTTGGTAAATTACAGTACAGTAACTGCACTGATAAGTAAAAATGAAAAATACTACAGTAAGAAAATGTTTAGACTGTCTTTCGGGGGATGTAAAGAAATCAGTGCAAGTACAAGTACAAAAAGGTAACAAAGCAAATATGTATATTTTTACAGTAATACAGTAAAATGTTCAGCTGAACTGACTACATAAAAAGCTTTTCGTAGGCCAACAAAAAATAAAAATAAGAATATAAATGAGGTGAAACAGATCTACATGTAAATCAGTCTGTATCCCACCTCCAATCCTGATCAGGCCAGAGGACCATATCTACAACACAGTAGAGCTCACCGAGTCCTCTCTAATGCTCTGACACATGATTGAAGTGTTTTGCCAGTTGAGGTTGAACAGGTGAGAAGTGAGTTAGACTTATTGGTAATTAGTTGTTGCATTTTGAAGGCCAGTGTGATCCAGGTGAACCAAGTGTGCTAAATGATGAGATTTGTGCTTAGAGTTTAGCAAAAATGTGAAAACAGTGGTATTGTGCTAAGAGTTTATCAGTCTGGAGTCTTGTAGTTGATACATGAGCTTCAAGTTTTCAGAATTGTGTGCATAGTTCCATTTTTTGTGTGTATACAATCGAGAAAAACTGTAAATATAAGAGAAAAACTCTCCACACAACTATACCTTCAATTAATAATCCTCAATCTATTATATTATTTTCTTTCCTCCTTGAACACCAAACCTGGGCCTTTGGGCCTACAGTGTATTGAACACTAGCGATGCACATGGGGCCCTAAGGCACAACAACAAAAGCACCAATTTGTTGAGCAAGGCTTTCATCCAGGACTTCAACCTTGCGATGCCCTGGTTAGTATTGGCACATTGTGTACATGCTAGTACTGGCAGTGGCGCTCATAAAAATGTCCCCTTGCAGTTGGCAATATACGAAAAACATGTTTTTTTTTTTATCATGATGTTCCTTGATAAGCAAATAAAACCATGCATAACCTTCATCTTTGTCCTCGCAGAACAGCAACCATTGAAAAAGTAATACGTAGCGTAGAGGTTTTTCTGCCCTGGATAAGTTCTTGAAGGCTGACCAGTAATGTCACCCAACCAGAATAAATGGTGCTGCATGTGGACACGTGGCTCTGTAAAATAGGTCAATATGTTAGCGATGGCCTGAAAGTGATTCATTCATCTATATTTGAAGCTACTGTTAATGGCTGTCACAGCAAATCATATAATACCCTTGAAAAAAGTTGTAATAAAATATTTGCCCTTGTACTCCACCATTGTGGAATCTCTTGTACATTCCGAAACCTAATTTTGCATCAATTATTGTACCTCATTTTAGGAAACATCGGAAACAACGGTAACAAAACAATTCTCGGTCTCTGTCTGATGCAATGGAGGTTCAATCAGTTTGGTGGGCTCCTTAGTTGGTAGATCAGCCAGCATGGAGATAAGTGATGCAAGATGGGGTCGGGGGGGGGGGGGGGGGGGGGGGGGGGGGGGGGGGGGGGGGGGGGGGGTGTCCAGAGTCATTATTACACAGGGCAGGCAAACCTGATGACTCCAGCTGGCTGATGTCTGAATTGACTTGCAGGTCACTGAGTTTGTTTCTGTTGGAGTGCGGTGCATTGTAAGTGCACACTCACCGGAGAGACATGTGCGTGGAGTACACACCAAAGCGCCAAAAGGGCACATAGGCCCCTATGATGCTGTATTTAAACAATGATACAGATACACATGCATGCAAAGATTAACCCTACACACATACCGACTCAAGAGGTGAAGGCATAAGTGCAAACGAATGCACGCAGGCACGCATGAACACAAAGTATGCAAGGTTGCATGCACCGGCAATCAACAAGAAAACCCATCATAAAGCAGTAAAGACACACACATGCACACGCACACAAACCCATACATCATCACAAACACATGCAAACACATGCACACACAGACATACACACACACACACACTCTCTCTCTCTCTCTCTCTCACTCACCCACCCACACACACACACACACACACAAACACACACACACACACACACACACACACACACACATACACCCTCAAAGTTCTAGTGAGCAAATGATGCTTGAGCAGCCAAGACAGGTCTCCGAGCTCTGGGTGTAAAGACTTTATAAAGTCACAGTGACCCATGGTGCCGCATGACAGCACTGACCCATAATGCAGCACACTTACTCTTTTCCCAAAGCCCACCCAGAATTCCCACCCAAATATGTATGTGTGTAGTGTGTAGTGATGAAAGAAGGATTAGACCTCAGTCAACCCGTTTTGCTCTTAAGCTACTAACTTCCCTCCCCCAAATTCATTGAACGTGAATTGCCTGTAGTGCAAACTTCTTTCAGAGTCCAATCCCTATGCTTTCCACGCATAGTTGCAGTCATCCAAGCATAACCCTTAAGTAACCCTCATTAGCCAATAGTATGGGTAACAAGGGTTACGTTTTATCTCCATGCTCCATGGTTAAAAGATCCTCGATTTCCATATGCAATTTGTGGAAGCCCAAGTTAAGATAATGTCATACTGTTGTGTTGTTTAGACACAGTTACTTCACGGCCCATCTTCTTCGAAGATGAAAAAAAAGAAATAAGCGATTGATTGGGTCGCTCTTACAGTGAGCCTATAGGTGATTGTTTTTTGTCATTCAGCCCCTACACACTAGGTCATTCCTATGGAAGGAGGTGACCGTGAGAGGTTGGGGCCAGCCAAGGGAACTATGGAAGGAGGCCTCGCTGAACCTGATGACACCATCTTTCTTCCACACGTGGGGCACGTGGGACACAGCTGCCTCCAATCTGCGCTCCCAGTTTAGAGGCCATGAATGTGGGTCAGGAGGATTCCCTGGAAGGAGGGAGCCCCCTCTCCGCCCTCCCCCCACCTTGGCCCTTGACACAAAGGAGTTGTAACTCGGAGCGGAGGCAGGGAAGCCAGAGTAACTGCCCTGTGTTGAGTGGATGTTATCTGGACCTGGTTTTCGGTTATCAAATCTCAACTTCATCAAAGAGTCCATCTCTAAAATGTACTATATGACCCGGGTTTAGGACAGTGCCATTTATGTGATCCCATTTCCTTCTCGCTATATGTATATGTACAGAATGTAGCTCTCTCATCTTTCATCCGGATAATATCCGGATATAACTTAAACATAGAACAGCCTATAGGTAAGCTCAAAGGTCAGAAATAGCAGGGCAGTATGTATCACTTGTGTACCACTTGTATAAATCCAGTTTAGCCATGACGTTATGGCATGTGACGGCATGTTAAGCCTCATTCATTTGTTTTCTTTATTCAGAAAAGATTAGTCTGTTACAGAAGGAACTGCCCTTAAAAGGCTACATACCAAGAGGCAGGCCGTCAAACATCCATCTAAAGACCCCCCCTCAGCCCAAAGTACAAGACTACAAATGTCTCCCTCTGCGATTTAAGCGATTCACGCGGTCCACGTCATATGGAGAGCTCCAGAGTAACAAAGCTTTACAGATGCAAATGTGAACACACAGAAAGAGACACAGAAGTCCTTATATGGTGTTCTTTGTTTATCTTACTTACTTTGTCCCACATAAACATTTATGTGGGACAAAACATATGTTGAGATGGTTTGTATCCTTCCGGTTACTATTTAACACCTACGAACACACACAAACACACACAAAATCACACGCACAGACACATACACATGCACACACAATCTAATGTCAAAGGTTTAGTCTTTTATTTATTTATTCGATTTTGGTACCTGTAACTTTACTTGAATTTCATTTTGAACTCATTCAAAATCATTCAAGTCAGTCACTTTAGCGTTGGCCTACTTTTTCCTCGGCAAGACAACACAAACAACCACAAAACAACTAATAAAACATATTTTCTGATCGTAAATTTGTGACCAAGTGCAGTACAGACCCGAAACCGTGTCAGCCAATATATGAAACAACTTACTATTAAAATATTGGTTATACTTTTAATTTCTTAATATGCATGAACCTCAAGGAAACTATGATAAGCATTGATCTTAGCATTAAGAGTATTTTGATAAATGTTGTACATGACACGCAAGCAGTTAGTTGGTATCTTTAGAGTCCATCATTGAAACAATTCTACCCAAGATTCTCATGGTTTCCTGATTGCCAGGGGCCCGGAACTTGCCGTTGATTACATCAGTGGCAGACCCCACTACACTTTGGCCCCACTGCCACCCAGGAGGTCCAGAGAGGGAGAATTCGTCAAAGCTTTTGACCTCCCGATACAGTGAACCCCCATGGCCCTTATCAACCCAACGCCCTGATGCTGTAATCTTATCATGATAAACAGTTGCTCGCGGGTGGGAGGGGAGTGGGAAGGTGGGTGTGGGTCACTCAGTCAGCACACACACAGACTGCTGTTAGCCCAGCACTAGCCCAGTAAACGACATGCATACCGACACCTTCCATTCGGTTAAACTGCAGCAGCCACTGTGTCGCCATTATAATGAACTGCAGCCTGCCCCTGGTTTCCTAGTGGACTATATGTGCCAATATACAAAGTGTAATATCATTGTGCATTGCAAGTCCAGTGTGTGTGTGTGTGTGTACCGTGTGTGTGTGTGTGTGCAGTTGAGGATCGGCTAGGGGCTGACCTGCCTCTGGCAGGATATCCCTCATATCACAGGAAGCAACTGCTTAGTGTCACATTCCCTCACATCACAAAATCTTAGTACAAGGCAAAGGACCCAAGGATGGCCGAATGCTCACAACTATGTTTGCCCAAAAGCAAACTATTACCGCCAGATGGGGTCCATAAGCACTGTCGGGCTCCTAGCCCACATATGAGCCTTTCTTTATTTAGAGGTGCAGGAAACCGAGGGGTGCCAAGTAGCAGACCGTAACGCTGGCTGCCGGGGGCGACAATGTTGTTTATGGCTTGAATGACGGACACCTCTGTGCGTCCACAAAACAGCCGACGCTGGGCCTGAGCGAAGGTAACAAGATAACAACTAGAGATCCCCGACCGAAATAGAGCACGAAAAAAAACATCCGTCCGCTTTTCTTTGCACATGACTCGTGGTATGTGCTACTACATATTCTTAAAGACGGAGAGCCACCACGACAGCCCGACGGTGAATGGTGGGTGGGGGGTGGGGGGGGGGGAACCTTCAGGAATGGACAAACAGATCGAAACACAGAGCCATGTGTTTCGTGCTCTGTTTGTCCATTCCTGCAGAGTTCCCACTTTCATCCGTTGACTGATGGGCGTGCCACATGCCCATCAGTCAAAAGATGAAACGCATTCCAGAGTGTACAGTAACAATCTCCAGTTTCATTGGGAAACACAATGAAGTGGTAAATACGAGGGGGGAAGCAATAGAATAAAGGCCCCTCAAAACAAACATGATACAGAAGGCCCCCCACCCTAATTACCAGTAGGCCTACCGCGACCGCGTTTGCATTCTCAAAGATGCACACACACACACGTGTGTGTGTGTGTGTGTGTGTGTGTGTGTGTGTGTGTGTGTGTGCATGTGTTTAAACCTTCGATGTACCTCCTGTGTTTACTGCATGGGGCATGTTTTCCAACCACACACACACAAACACATAAGACATGCTAGAGGGTGCGCTGCCACCAGATGGGCCGTGCGGGGTATGGAGGAGGAGCCTCCTCGGGCTCGACCAGCTGGATCATAAAGCGGCTTGTGACCGCTAGTGTCAGGACTCCTAGGCCAGACCAGCCTCTCATCGTTGTTTTGGAGTACAAGGATGGGTTGAGGGTGGGCGCTGTGTGTGGGACTGTGTTCCTGTGGGCATTTGGTGGGCCGGGGTGGGCTGTGTGTACGTTTGTTTGTCTCACACACCAACACACACACCAAAGTACACATACACACACCAACACACACACACACACACACACACTGTGTGTGTGTGTGTGTGTGTGTGTGTGTGTGTGTGTGTGTGTGTGTATATGTACAGTGGTATGTGTTGGTGTGTGTATGTGTAATGTGGTGTGTGTTTGTGTGTGTGTAAGTGTCTTGTGGTGTGTGTGTGTGTGCGTGTGTGTGTGTGTGTGTTGGTGTGTGTATGTGTACTTTGGTGTGTGTGTTGGTTTGTGTATGTGTAACGTTTGTTTGTGTAAGTGTGTGTGTACGTATGGTGTGTGTGTGTATGTTTGTGTGTATGTGTACTGTGGTGTGTGTGTGTGTGTGTGTGTGTGTGTGTGTGTGTGTGTGGGTGTGTGTGTGTGTGTGTGTGTTGAGGTGAAGACTGATGCCCTGCTGTGTTACACGGTGTGCCTGAGGTGACATCCCCCCTGGAACACAGCCAAGCTCATGAGTTCATGACGGTCCCCTGAACTCTGCAACCCACTGTGTGTGTGTGTGTGTGTGTGTGTTTATGGGGGGGGGGGGGTTTACCAACTAGAGGTATATTGTTACTAAATAACAATACCAAATATTAAATATATATATATATATATATATATATATATATATATACCAAATAAATAAATTATAGACAGATGACATAAACTTCTAAGGACTTCATATACATCATCCTGTTACCTAGATACAGTTCCCTTCCTCTCTCTTATTGAAAGGAGTTAAAGGTTGGATACACAATGTACGATTATGCGCGGTAAACAGTGCTTGAAACGTCAGTTTCAGTCGGAATAGTTAGTTGATGTGGTGTCGATAAATCCAGCAGCTATTGTTCAATGTGTTGATTAAAAAGGATCTGATTTTGAATCTTAACCTATTAATTATGTTAGTTGATGTGTTAATTTCAATATTATGTTAATAATGGTACATTCTCTAAATAGAACAAAACAGATTAGATCCGACTAGTTTCCACTTAGGGCCCTATCTTGCACCCGGCGCAATTGACTTTCTCACTGGCACATGTATTGTTGCTAGTTTAGCAACGACACAGACATCATGTACATGCCCATTACTTTTGGGATTGATGAGTATTTGATCGTGAGAAAACATTGTTTTACCGCGAGTGAGTGTTAAAAAGAATGAATGAATGTGGGCACGCGTGTGTGCGTCCATCTGTTTAAACACACGCAAACTAAACACGTAACGCATAATACAGTCCATGGCAATGTATATTAAGGGGGGACACATGCATATTAGGGACACAAGTCGATAACGATAATGCATATAATACTGATAAGAAACAATGTTTAAAATGTATTGCGTACATCATTAAATAGAACCACAGTTACCGCATATCATATCTGTGTTAAGTTTTCTTTGCCGACATTTATTTGAGGACTCAGTATTTCTGAAGTTGTGGAAGAAAGCCTTATTCCATTTGTGAATTAGGCCATATTATTTGGCCATAAACTGAGCCATTTGAAGTTTGAAATTCATGTGCATCTGTCTCATCGGAGACTGCAGACGCGCTGTCAAAATATCAACTCGTCAGATTCAAATGCGCTCATGGCTCTTAAAGGGGATGTGAGCTGGCACTCTCGTTGGTTTATTGCACGTTACGCCCAAACCACACCTATGGGTAATTAGGCTACTTCAGACCAACCCTTTTTAGATTTGCACCGGGCGCAAGAGTCATTTTTGCGCCGGTAAAATAGCGACACCGCCATAGAACCGCCAACAAAGCTACTTGCGCTTGGCGCTTCTCACTTGCGTTTCAGACCGTTAAAATAGGGCCCTTAATGTTCATGCAAAGCGTCATGCTCTGTCTTTGTCTTCATGTTGTCTAGGGTTCCTTCTTCCCTTGTCCTCCAGATGTCCTTAGACTCACCTTACATCTCCAGCCTGCCATCACCTCATTTCCCTCCCCTGTGTGTCCTTGTCTATCTTCCCACCTGCCATTTATTCCTGATCCCTCTGAACAGCTCCCCCTATCCGCATGTTCTACATGTCTGGTGCCCAATTCATCCTCCAGAGCGGCTTTACACGTTAGCTGGTCTTGCAGGTGGTCCTCCTGAGATCTCCTGCTCCGGCCCAGTCCAGGGGCCGGGTCGTCCGCCTGAGTTTCCCGCCTGGTCTGTCTGGCTTTCAGGCCACTTGCCCCCTCAATTGAATCTGTACATCGTTGTTCCTGCTGCACCGCCAGCACCCCACAGCGACAAACACTACAAGTACAGAAGCAAAATGCAGTTTAGCCTCTTACCAGAAGTGCAAAAATAATAAATACATACAAATAGTGGAATATGTAATAAATAAGATACATGCATACATGAACAGAATAAGTTAAAGTAAGGTTAATAGTAGATTAAATAAAATATGGACAAAATATGTACAGTATAGACAGTGTTATTAATAGGAATACTTCAAAGGTAAGGTATGGACAGTAGTACAAATATGAATACACTTTAGGTGAGATATGATCAGTGATATAAAAGAGTCAAGTGCAAATTAATGAATTATTAATTTACTAGAGGAAGGTCTGTGGTAGTCCAGGGTGGTGGTGTGTGTGTGTGTGTGGGGGGGGGGGGGGGGGGGGGGGGAGTTCAGTTGTCAGATCTACCATGATGTTAGAGGAAAATAACTTAACAACTCTAGAAATCTCCTTGGTCTCCCTAATTCAGAGGCCTGCAAGTGAGGAAAAAACTAAATTCCTTAAATTATGATTCGGATGATTAGATGTGATTTAACTAATTAATATTTATTTTTAACTGTAATTGTATTACGACATTCGATCGGTGTGATTGCTTCAATGTATTTGTCTGGTGGCAGTATGTAGCTGTGGGTACGTGTCTGTGTACGCATGGTGTTATAGTGTATTTTAAAGCAGTGGCGGTGTCGTGTTTGGTGTGTGTGTGTTTACTGTATGTGCTCCTCCGTGTGTACTGTATCCGCCATGTTTGCGTGAACCAAGAGGCACCGGGACCCTCGCTGTGTCCACGGCAGCATAATCTCAAAGGCCGTTGGGGCCAGCGAGTGACTGACCTCCCACGAGATGTTATTCATGTCAATGAGGTCACCCATCTGATCGTTCACCCCTTACACTCATAACCACGTGCATGTGCCTATGTGAAATGCACATGGTCCAAAATGTTCTTTTTTAATTTAGTCTTTTTACCTGCCAGAGCGAGAGTGTAATGGGCCTGGCCAAGGAATTGTTTGGATATATTACCCTGCCAAATCGTCACATCTGTCCGCCATTGCCTCGTGTTTGTGTGTGTGTGTGTGTGTGTGTGTGTGTGTGCGTGTGTGTGTGTGTGTGTGTGTGTGTGTGTGTGTGTGTGTGTGTGTGTGTGTGTGTGTGTGTGAGTGTGTGTGTGTGTGTGTGTGTGTGTGGCCTGCATAATATTGTCTGACTTAATTTCCCTTACTTATTTTTCTGTTTTGGCAAGAGCTTTTTGCTCAACGTTCTGACATCGATTTCTCCTTGAACTGCCCCCGTCTCATCTTTCTCTAGGGCACTTTGATCTACAGCTTCGGACTTTACCTTGTTGTTCCCTCGTCCAACATGAACAACAACTGGTCAAAAAACAGAGCTGCAGTCAAGATAATCCCTCTGAATATATCATACAATTGTTAAATTAATCTTGTTTATTTGTCTGTTAAGTCATTTTTTAAATATAACTTTTTATAATGACATTGTTCATGTGAATGAACATTATGCTGCCTTCTGAAAAGCATATTCCTTGAATGGCTATGATTATAAATATGATATTAATGGTAATTTTATAACATTTTGCCATGTTGTCTTTCGATTGATGTTTTTTTTATCTCTTGCCCAAGTTTTGGAAACATTTTATATTTTCCTCCTATTCCTGTGAAACTGTGAGATGTTTTGCTTCAGCGGCAGCATCAACAGCATGCTTATTTGTCTGTTTCCTCATCAGGACGTCTTTGTTGGAGATGTCAAGGACTGAACATGTGGTTGGTTCTGGAAGGCATTGAGGCAAGGCAAACCTGTTTATTATTTAAAAAAGATGAATTGATCTGTCAACATGACCTGATCAAATAAGGATCAAAGTGTGCGTGTGTTATTCGTCAGAGCATTGCGTCGGAATATGTTGTGAAACAGTAGAAGTACACTACCATTTGTGGTCATGTTGTTCATATGTTGTTTGTCACAGAATAACAGCTCGCTCTCCAACTCAGGACCCAAACCCGAGGGCTTCAAACCATAGGGCCCCAATCATCGATTATCTTTCAGCACCAAATTCTGTCTTTAAATTAAACATTATTTTAAGGGCTGAAATTCCCTTGATCGACCAGGGAAAAAACTTTGCAGATTATTTAGTTCCTCTCATAAAAAAAGGAAAATGGGTGCGTTCAAGGCAAACAACATATATTTTCGTTTCCAGATGAAACAATCTATTATAACGTCCCTTTATAACGAACGTATATGCTTCCAATTCAAGAATTGGAAGCATATACATAATTTTATTCAGTCACTTCATTTTCACAACATTACATTTGAAGCGTTTCCCATTATTTCCCAATATTGGGGTATTTAATGAGCAGGGTTTCACTTCTAAATTGGCAGCCACCAAAATGATTTCATGGCATCCAAAGGCAAAACCTGATCTTGAGAAAATGTTTTTGAATTGCAAAGAATTTTCTTGGCAAGTGGACGGCGAAACACTGTATTCCGAATTGTTACCTTTTGCAAACATTCTGCATATTTTGCAACCATTCTGAAGCCTACTCATATAGATGTTAACCGCATTCAAAGTCATACTGTGTCAGGCCAAGTAAAAAGTTGAATTTGTTCGGGGAATAGATCTGTGTTGTCAGAATTGGAATATGTAATTGTTAATGTCCAATCTTGTGACCAGTGTAATTTAATACTTTTGGAATAATACACAATGAAATACAGAACTACTTGAGATGCCTAGCATGTTTCCCCTTCAGTGAGAAGTCTTGAGATGCCCTGGTTAATCAGAAATCAGCTGGAAGTGTTACAATCTAAACAGATTCTAATCAGAGATCAACATTCTGTTAAACACTTGTGCCCTCAGTGTCTTCCAAACCATCACCCATTGTGTATTGAAATTTGTGCTTGGCTCTTTTTTTTTTTAACTGTTGAACTCAAAGCCTTTTAACTGACCGAGTGAGCACACAGAAAAACATTGCCAAGTGTTATAACACAGGCCGGAGTAACTTTTACCTTGGGTTTCTCAACAACGATCTTTGTTTTGGAGTGGCGCCAAGTGTCATTCACCTGAAATGTGTGTGGAGATGAACTCAAAATTAGAGTCATGTGTTGGTGTTTGGTGGTGCTCAGAGATGTGAACCAGTGAAAGATCAAAGAGATGGAAGATGGCACAAGAAAGAAAGCGATATCTCTGGGATCACAGATCTGTAAAGAAAAATGCTGACTCTATAAAGGCAACAAATACTTATGACAACCTTTTCATCTTTAAATTAAATCATGTATTGTCACTTTCGTTTGAACTGACACAACATTATATAAACTAGTCAAAATGACAATCAACAAGTAAATAAAAAAGATATATAAGAACAAGTACACATTATACATATATGTGTCAACAGGACAGGATTCGAACAAAAATGTAAAGTTAAAGGTCAGTGTAGAACCTTGACAATCAGACATCCCCATCAACATTTGCAATTCTCAATAAATGTATGATTCGGTATAGGCACTGCATTGAAGACCAGAGTTATTTAAGCCAGTACAAGCACTATTGTACATTATATTATATATAGTATTAACATGATTTCTGTCGTACTTGTTATTGTTGTTATGTTCTGACAATGTGTCGCTGTTCCCTTCATCCTTTTGCAATTTTTGGTAATTACCTAAACAAAGAGCAGAATAAATGGGGTTTCAGGGTGACTTTTATTTATTGAGTGACTTTATATTGTGGTAAGCCTACTGCTGAAATAATTGTGTGTGATGTCACCAGTTGGCGGTGTGGGTGGCGTGCCCCAGAGGAGTTCCTTTAGCCCCTGAAAGGGACGTTGTTGCCCAATATTCTCCCGCCATCTGCTGGAGAGATAGGGCAGGATCTCTGTTTGAAGTGTCAAGGCTCTTCCATGGCGTAATCTTGAGGTCGACTCACTTAGGTGAATGCTGCAAGCAGCCCTCAACTATTGTTATTCTTAGGCTTCTTGATTATATTTTCCTTATTTTTTTTCTTTCTTTATTATACTCTACAAACTTTATTAGCTTGGAGTTGCATGCTACCATCATTTGTTTCTTAATATTTTAAAGGTTAATTATTTTAGTTATTACTTAAAGTTATTCTACTTTTAAAATATATATTTTGATGATGGAAGGCAATGGGAGGACGGTGGAGCAGTCCGCCCATTCTTACACTTCAACTAGCCTACTTCAGACTTCACAACTTGGTCAATTTTTAACGGTTAACTTTCGTTTAAACATTAACAAATCAACACACTTTGATCTTCAAATATATTTTGAAGATTAATACCGATTTTCGATATCATTAATACTATTTTCAGAATCAACTATCAATTAATTTCTTGACTTCCTAGGCTAGAGCGTGATGACGTCACCTGCTCTAGCCCAATGTAGCTATCACAAAAGCTAACCTTTTTGGACTTCACGGAGCCTAACAACGTCTAAATTATACCTAGAAACACAATGTTTAGCTTAAAGGGTTATGGTATTTCTTGTTTCACTGGCACTAAAATTATTAATCGATTTGGAATATGATTGTTATAAATCGGGCGATTATGGGTGGGGACCTCTTTATAGGTTCATGGTTGAGACCCCCGTTTATATGGCTAGCTGCTTCTTACATATCCGGTATAGAAGCTAAATGCTAACGTAAACTATATTTTTCACGTCATGCTATCTACACAAACGATATGTCATATGCAAGATGAGACGCCAACGGTACAAGCCTTATCCTTTCTTGACTTGCTTCAATCATTTCAAACTCCATCAGCTTTAAAAGCTCAGCTATTCTGTATTTTAACTCCAATATATTCAAACTTTATCACTTTAGCTATTTATTTAACTCCTCACTTTGTTTCAAACCATTTTACATATTTTTTTTAAATGATGTCCATGTTTACATTGTTTACTCCATGTAGCCTTCTGAACTCTGTTCAAATCTTTTCACGTGATTTAAGCCATTCAACATGTCTTAAACTATGTGGCTTCATGAAAACATTTTCAACCTCACTTTGCATCACAGCACACTCACCGCATTTTCTGCAGGAAATGCATTTTCTAGTTAAACTTTAATAGGCTCCTCCAGAGAAGCCTTTGGTATGGCTAGATGGAGTTCTTCTCTGTTTCATAATTTGGAAAGTGAATGTCGGTGAATTGTGCGATACATTCCCTTGAAATAAATAATGAATCATTTCAATATTTTAAAGACTTTGGTAAAAATGTTTAATTCAACTTGAAGATATCTAACCAGAAACACTGTCTTCTACTTTCTCTTACTCTCTTTCATGTGAGCTGTGTTTGTCAGTCCCTAGAGTGAGAAGAATAAAACAAGAAAATATTGCCTATAACCAACATGTGTGAGTATGATTAGCATTAAGGGTTTCACTTTTTTATCAAATGTATCTTAAGAAACACCTTTAGCCTACCCACAACACTATAATCCCTTTACACATTAACAAAGAAGTTCAATGTTTGTTGGATAGAACATTACTAAACTTCTTTTTTAAGTTGATATTTAACAAGATAATATTTGATTGATATTTCTCAGTTCTATATCGATTTTTCCATGACTAAAATAGTAACTCTAGTTATCTTCATCATCCAATTAGGCAAATGTGTCTTAGTATAAGAGCGGACAAGTTTAAACCCCATTTTCCGGTACAGGGCTACGCCAGCCATTTGAGCGGTGGTGGTCACCAAGGTAACCTTGGACATCCCACGCTGCTTGCAGGAGTCCAGGACTGTCTGGACCATTCTGGATCCGAGGCCCGTCCGGCGTATCGCAGACGAGACGATCATTCTGAACAATTCGCCGTACCTCTCTGCACCGTTCTTCTTGGCCAACACAGCCACCATACCCACAACCTTCCCTGTGCCAACGGTCTCTGCCACCCAGAAGCAGTCGTCTGGCTGGGCCATGTAGCTCGCCGCTATGTCCTGCATGTCCGTCTTGAGCCCGTCTCTTAAATAGCCAGTAAACAACTTGTGGCAGCAGTAGTAGACTAGCCCCCCCCAGCCAGAAACAAGCACAAGGGCTCCTAAACCAGAGGCCAAGAGGTAGCCAGTGATGCCCAGACCCAGGGAGAAGCACAGGTAGAGCGGGCTGCTCATAGCCCTTTTAAAACAGGGCCAGATGTGTTCCTCTACGCCTTGGGAGAACAGGGACAGGACCTTCTCCTTGTCAGGGTCCTGGTACCTACGAATGGTCAACTGCATGTCTACGATGGGGAAGGAAATGACAAAGAAGTCAGATGGTTGAGAAATGACAGTATGGAACCATTTCAATACTACATGCCCAATTTTGCCGAGTGGTAATCTTTATTTTGTGTTTTGTTTTTGTTTTGTATATTAAGAATACAATAATAATATGCACAGGATTACAATCAACGACATTACAATAACAAAGAAGGCAAAAACACATTATTCTTTTATAATTAAATATGGAATGGGATAGTTGACTTTATAGTGGGTAGTAGCCTATAGACGTGGGTTATTTGTTTGGGTAAATACCTCAAATTTGTTTTAAAATAATACATGAACATGCCATGTCCGCAGCTGCATGTACATTTGAGTTGTATGCGTATTAGGTCTAATACGTCACAAATGGGCTCTGAATGTTAAGCCATGATGCAAAGGACTACTTTTGTTGCACTACCAGCAACAACATTTGTGCAGGCAAACAATCATTCAAACCAATAACATGATTTCACTGCAAGGTAAATAAGACGTCACTTACCCTTAAATAGTCTGATTATCTGCCCTGAACTTATTCATCCAACCTGTGTAAGAAGTTGACCTCAACCCAAAGACTTTCAAGGAGGAGGGATTCTTTAATTTCCCACAATAAAGCCCTGTCCCAGTGAATCCCATAATGATCACATAACAAGTAGTTTGTTAATTAATAACCGTAGATGCTTCGTTCAAAGTGCAGAAAACATAAGCAGTAGCCTCAACAGGAGATCGAGTCAGTAAAGGAGGAATGTCCCACTATTTTTATACACATACACAGATGGCCTAACAATTACCCAATGAGAGATTTACAGGAGTGGTCATTTAAAGAGACTAGCACATAGGGGCAGCCCTGTGAGTCCTGCCATTTGAGAGAAGCCTGATTATTCACTGAAGCCAACTCAGGTTTAATTATTACTTCTCTTCAAGTGATAATAAAGTCTTTATCTTTTGAAACTTGTCCTCCTCAACCTCTCATATTTTGTTAAAGTGTTTGAGTGTGGGTTTTTATGGAATACAACACTTAGAATGAGTTAGTCCCACTTTGCTGATCGCCTCCTTTAACATATTACTCACAACAGTGGACTCTTCTAACTTTAAAGGCCTCGTGTCAGACATTTAGTTGGGAACCAGGAAAACACTGGACTAAAAGCCTTGACATGCCCCACTGCTGGGCCTCCATAATCCCCTTGCCTAAGACATGGCCAATCGTTCTCCCTGAAGCAGAGCTGCGCACTGGGAGAGACACAGTCCCTGGAGAAGATGGACGGGGGGGGGCAATGGTGTGCCTGAGGGCATGGGTCATTGGAATATGTTGTGTTCACTGTTGAACGTAGGCCATCCATTGCACTAGTAGACCTACGTGTTACAATTTTGGAGAGGTGCACATAAGACGAGGCATATTTGCGGAAACATTAACAAAACAACGTATTGTTCTCATTTGATAAGTTATAGAAATTAAAGTGCAATGTTTTATGTCTGTTGAAAAAAGTACTCTGAAAACCATCCACACCGGTTTAAATAATCTTAGGTCAACACTCCTTGGAGTGCTGACCTACGATTATTGGAGTGCTGGAGTGCTTTTCAGATGAATTCAACATCTTCTGTTGTAGAATATACCACAACCATAAAAAGTGTATTCCTATGTTCACATGATAAGTGACATGGTGACATGGTGCCGTTTCCTTCCAAATAGACCATAGAGCAAAGATGCAATTGGCAGGGTTCCCCAACAACCTGCCCCAACCAGCGACAAGATCGACCCGCGATACCTTACTCTCTGTTCCTCTATGGTTTCCTCTCTCTCTCGTTGTGTTTTTATCATAAACAACATCATATCAGTATATATAAGTATATTCTTTATTATAACAAATTGTAACTCATGACATACAATTTGCTTTGTGGGAGTGTTCATTGACAAAAATACTATTTTAATGTTGTTTTCAGAAGTGCCAATCATAAACAAATTTACTACACTCTTGACGACAATACAAACCTGTGACACTTTATGCATACACAAGTGTTTTGTTCATGAGACTGAACCATACATTCAGATTTATGAAATGTTAATTTGTAATGACATAAAGCAATATTTAACATGATCAGCGTTTGATGTTTCTCAGTTCTATATAGATTTTTCCATGACTACAATAGTAACTCTTGTAATCTTCATCATCCAATCAGTGATGCGTGCCTTAGAATCTGAGGGGACATGTTTAAACCCCATTTTCCGGTACAGGGCAATGGCAGCCATTTGTGTGGATGTGGTCACCAGGGTAACCTTGGACATCCCACGCTGCTTGCAGAAGTCCAGGACTGTATGAACCATTCTGGATCCGAGGCCTGTCCGGCGTATCGCAGACGAGACGATCATTCTGAACAATTCGCCGTACCGCTCTGCACCGTTCTTCTTGGCCACCACAGCCACCATACCCACCACCTTCCCTGTGCCAACAGTCTCTGCCACCCAGAAGCAGTCGTCTGGCTGGGCCATGTAGCTCGCCGCTATGTCCTGCATGTCCGTCTTGAGCCTGTCCCTGACATAGTCAGCAAAAAACTTGTGGCAGCAGTAGTAGACTAGGCCCCCCCAGCCAGAAACAAGCACAAGGGCTCCTAAACCAGAGGCCAAAAGGTAGCCAGTGACGCCCAGACCCAGGGAGAAGCACAGGTAGAGCGGGCTGCTCATAGCATTTTTAAAACATGGCCAGATGTGTTCCTCTATTCCTTGGGAAAACAGGGACAGGACTGTCTCCTTGTCAGGGTCCTGGTACCTACGAATGGTCAACTGCATGTCTACGATGGGGAAGGAAATGACAAAGAAGTCAGATGGTTGAGAAATGACAGTATGGAACCATTTCAATATTACAATGTCCAATTAGGTGGTTATCTGTCCGAAATCCAGTGGTAATCTTTTATTTGATGTGTTCAATTAGTCAAAGGCAATAGATTAATAACATGCATAGAATGACGATCAACGACATTATAATAAAAAAGTAGGCTAGTACACATTATTCTTATACAACAAAATATGTAATGTTATAGTTTAATTATTAGTGGGTAGTAGCCTATAGACTTGCGTTATTTGTTTGGGTGAATACCACAAATTTTCTTCAAAAGAATACATCAACATGTCAGCAGTTTCATATATATTCTATGTGTAGTAGCTCTAATACGTCACAATTGGCTCTGAAAGGCATGCCCCGCCATGGTGCAAAGGTCTTATTTAGTTTCTCTAACATTAACAAAATGTGTGCAGGCAAATGATCATTCAAACCAATGGCTTGATTTCACTGCAAAGTAAAAAAGGTGTCACTTACCCTTAAGTAGTCGGATTATGTGCACTGATCTGACAAAGCAACGTCTTAGATAATCCTGTAATGATCACATGAAGTAGTTTGTTAATAACTCACCGTAGATGCTAAAGTTCAAAGAGCAGAAAATGTAAGCAGTAGCCAAATCGAGTCAGTGAAGGAGGAACGTTCCCCTATATATATTCACATACAAACAGAGGGCCTAACACTTGCTTAATGAGAGATTTACCGACACTAGCACAAAGACTAGCGCAAAGCAGCAGACCGGTGAGTATACCCTAAATTAATGGTAATGCACTGATTATTTACTACAGCCTACATTAACTTTTCTTCATTCAATTTCAAGCAGTGCTTTAAAACATCAATGAGCCAAGGATTTTAAACAAGGTGAACTGGACCAAGATGTTGTTGATTAGTGCTGATGGGATTGAGAAGGGCCGATAATCATTATTTCTGTTTTACTTGTATGGGAGAAAATAACTGTTCTCTTGGAACAGGGCCCTTAGTTCACTCTGCCTTTTCCCACACTGGTTTCTAAGATGCTGGCAAGATATTACTTATAGTTCCTTTATAGTAATTTGTAAGTGTAATATTACTCACAACAGCGGACTCTTCTTACTTTAAAGGCCTCATGTCAGACGTTTAGTTGGGAACAAGGAAAACACTGGACTAAAAGCCTTGACAAGCCCCACTGCTGGACGGAAGATGGACGGGGGGGCAATGGTGTGCCTGAGGGCACTGGTCATCTGAACGTAGGCCATCCATTGCATTAGTAGACCCACGCGTTACAATTTTGGAGAGGTGCACATAAGACGAGGCATATTTGCAGAAACATTAACAAAGCAACGTATTGTTCTCATTTGATAAGTTATAGAAATGAAAATGCAATGTTTTATGTTTGTTGAAAAAGGCACTCTGAAAACCATCCACACCGGTTTAAATAATCTTAGGTCAGGACTCCTTATGGAGTGCTTTTCAGATGAATTCAACATCTTCTGTTGTAGAATATACCACAACCGTGAAAAGTGTAATCCTATTTTCACATGATGAGTGAAGGAGGGTGATACAAATCAGGGTGCAGTTTCCTCCCAGATAGACCCCAGAGACAAGATGCAACGTGACCCCCGCTAACTTACTCTCTCTTCCTCTCTCTCCCGTTGTGTGTTTAATTCATCACAAACAATCAGTATATCAGCAAATATAAGTATATTCTTTATTATAACAAAATGTAACTCATACATGAGCAAATAACATACAATGTAATCATATAAGCTTTGTAACATAATATATATCTATATTATAATTTTATGTTAGAAAAATACAATTTGCTTTGTGGGAGTGTTCATTTACAAAATACTATTTTTATATTGTCATCAGAAATGCTCATCAACGCATGACGAACGAAAATACAAACATATTACACTAAATGCATACACAAGTGTTATGTTTATCAGAATGGACCATATATTAAGCTTTATAAAATGATAGTCTAAAATGATATGGAGTGATATTTAACACGATCAGCGTTTGATATTTCTCAGTTCTATATAGATTTTTCCATGACTACAATAGTAACTCTAGTTATCTTCATCATCCAATCAGCGACATGTGTATTAGTATATGAGCGGACATATTTAAACCCCAATTTATGGTACAGGGCAATGGCAGCTGTTTGAGTGGAGGAGGTCTCCAAAACAACCTTGGACATCCCACGCTGCTTGCAGAAGTCCAGGACTGCCTGAGTCATTCTGGATCCAAGGCCCGTCCGGCGTATCGCAGACGAAATAATCATTCTGAACAATTCGCCGTACCTCTCTGCACCGTTTTTCTTGGCCACCACAGCCACCATACCCACAACCTTCCCGGTGGCAACAGTCTCTGCCACCCAGAAGCAGTCGTCTGGCTGGGCCATGTAGCTCGCCTGTATGTCCTGCATGTCCGCCTGGAGCCTGCCCCTGACATAGTCAACATACAACTTGTGGCAGCAGTAGTAGACTAGGCCCGCCCAGCCAGACACAAGCACAAGGGCTCCTAAACCGGAGGCCAGGAGGTAGCCAGTGACGCCCAGACCCAGGGAGAAGCACAGATAGAGCGGGCTGCTCATAGCATTCTTAAAACTTGGCCAGATGTGCTCCTGTATGCCTTGGGAAAACAGGGACCTGACCGTCTCCTTGTCAGGGTCCTGGTACCTACGAATTCGCAACTGCATGTCTACGTGAGGGAAGGAAATTAAAAATAAGTCCGATTTGTGAGAAATTATGGTATGGACCCCTTTAAATATTTCAATGCCCAATTAGGCTCTATGGTTATCTTTTATTGTGTGTGTTACACAAGTCAAATTCAATATGAATGACGCATAGAATAATGCTTCAATTAAATACATAAACAAAGTAGGCTAGAATACATTCGTATAACAAAACATGGATTGGGTTTGAGTTTCTGTCGTGAATTTGCATTTAAGGAATTCATTAACATCCCAGCAGTGGCTCAATGCTAGTCGTACGCGTACTAGGTCTAAAAGGCCTACAATTGATACAAATACAAGCTCTACTTTTGTTGAGTGACCCGGAACAAAAGTTATGCAGGCCAATGATCATTCGAACAAATAACAAGTTCCCTGCAAATTAAAACAAAAGGCATTACTCACTTTTAAATAGTCTGCAATTCCACTATGCGTAAGAAGTAAACTTCATGGGATAACGGAGTGGATTTCTGCTGATTCGGTGGCCGTTGTTCAAAGTGCAGAACAAAATAACCTGTATCCAAACATGGGGGCGTAGAGTAAACGTAGACCTATTAATGAATAACAACGACGTATACTCAGCTTTGTCGAGAATGAATTCATGGTTTATATTCCCCCCCCCCCGCCATTCTTCTCTCTAAATAAGCCACTCCCATTTGCCACTTTGCCACTTTGAGTGAATGTTTTTGGTTGAAACACGATTTTCTTTCACTATTATTTAATAGTAATTTGTCAAATGTTCATAATACTTTGTAAAGAAAACATATATTTACACTCATATAGGGCCTAATTGCTTTATGGGAGATTAACAGGAGTTGTCTTTAAAAGAGACATGATGTTTTTACTAATGATCTGTTCATGATCTGTAGCCTACAACATGTTTGGTATGTCACATGCCTGTTGCAAATTTACATATACATATTTTTTAGTTTCACTGCAAGCAGCAGGGACGTAATAATAATATGTAATAGGAATGTAATACAATACACTATTAAACAATATTTACAATAATACAACATTTATGAAAGGCTTAGGGTTAGACTTGACATTCGGGTAAACGTTTCCATGGTAACAGCGAGCTCGACTAATCAAAGACGTCATGTTACACTTTAGGATGATGGAGTGTTGTGGTTTCAAATGACATCGCGTTTTTCTAACAACTAAAAGTTCCCTTCTTTAACTTGTGGCTTCTACATGAGCATATACCATTGTTTCACAATAAAACGGCTCGTGGTAAGTATAACTTGGATGGTTACGAAACAATGGTTTTTAATCAAAATATCTATGGGGAAAATGAATGGGATTTCTACTTCTGGAACCACACTGCTCTACGCTCTATTGCATGACATTTGTTTTAAACTTTCACATTTCTTCAGAATGCGAATAATGGGGCCTCAAAACTTATCCTCTGGCCCTGCCAAAACAAAACAGAAGAAAACAGAAACAGAGCCGAAGTCGGGATTCTTGTGAACAGTAGGTGGTGCAGAAGTTGCAATGTTAATAATTGTTTGGGAGCCAATGGGTTTCATCCTCTTACCAAGCACAGCATTGTTATTGTGTGTCCCAGTTGCCTTGGACGCCAGCCTTCCGAGTTGCACTTGTGACTTAATTTCCTGTCTCGTAGCACTTATAGCGTTCCCGTTCGTCTTTGTGATAGTCTCTTGTAAATGTAAATGTCAATTTATTTGTAAAGCACATTTAAAAAACAACAGTTGACCAAAGTGCTAAAAAAACAAAACAAAAAAAAGATAAAACAAACAACAATAAAACAAGTAACAATCATACATTTGAGATGACGATAATAACAGTAGCAATAGTAATAATAATAATGTCAGTAATAACAATGATAATGTTGGCTAGACGTTGCCAAAAAAATCAATGTACAATCAGGATCAAAAGACTAAAAGATGTGATAAAGATGAGGTAAAAGAAAGGTTATGCTGAATTAAAGGCAATAGAGTAGAGATGAGTTTTAAGATAAAAATAGCACAATAACACAACTTTACATAGTATTGCACGCACAGCAGTGTTGGGGAGTAACGGAATACATGTACCGGCGTTACCTATTCAGAATACAAATTATAGCTAGCTGTATTCCGTTACAGTTACAATTTTATAGGCAACACCTATGCACTTAGCAGCAAATTATATAAAATAGTGCACTTTCAGGGAGACTTGGACCTAACACATTCAGCCAGTTTGAACAGAAGAACACACTAGAATAGGCCTGTTTAGTAAGCAGGATTTGATGCCGCTTTCCTACACTTATAAAATGCAATTCAATGTGGAAGTAATCCAAGTATTCAGAATACAATACTCAGATTGAGTGATGAAACGGAATACGTTACATATTACATTTTTGGGCATGCATTTTGTATTCTGTAACTGGATACATTTAAAAAAGTATCCTTCCCAACACTGACGCACAGCAAGACCGTGCAATGGATACATTTATGACCGGAATAAAGTAGCAATGTAATCAACTGTGTATAAGATAATTTAAAATGACCAACGTGGTACAAATACAAAGAAAATAAATCTCTTGACGGTCGCAGCGATTTTGTTGAGCACGTCACCACTGAACTCGGTATTCTCTCAGAATTCCGACCAAAAGGGGGCGTGCCTCCGTGAAATGCCGCAAGAAAGCTGGGAGATTTCTCCACTTGCAACTCGGAAGGCTGGTGTCCGAGGCTTCTGGAACACACCATTAGGCCAAGTAAAGTCTGGTGCTCCGACGATAGAACGATGCCACCACACTGCTTGAGCAGTTCCCAAGGGGTAGAAGGCGTAGACACAGACCGTCAGGATGGCAAGGATTTGTTGTGCTGTTAGCTAAGCTAATTGCAAAAGCCAGTGCTTGATATAAAATGTAGAAAGAAAATGTTACATATTATAACGGCTCTAGGGTGGGTTGTGGGAGTTAAATTTTGTTAAATGTCGATGTTGTGATTGGGTTACAGCCTACCATAACGTGTTTGTTAACCAACCAATAAAAAGGGTGTTGATGTAAACAACCAGTGTGGTTCTTGGCAAGTGAAAGCAGGGTTGCTACATTTTGTGTCTGAAGTAAACAAAAACAAACAGAACGAAGCAGAAGTTGTGACTTGGCCGCACTCACTGGCAAAAAGTAGTTTATAGTAACAATGGCAAGACAAGGCAACATTATTCATGTAGCACTTTTCATACAAGAGGCACACTCGAAGTTTTTCACATAGAAACATCGTCATACAATAAAATGAAATAATACAATTAAATAGATAAGTAAAAGAAAACAAAGGCAAAGTAAAAAAAAATGCATCGTAGAAGTATTAAAATAAAATAGATACGTAAAAGAAAATACTTTTACTCATAATTGTACTAATTTTGCAATACCCTAAAGTCACTACAAATGGTTTACATTAAAAACAGTAAACAAATCGAGTAGCTATTCTGTAACTGACTGTTTTTTTGCATTTCAGGTCTCTTACTGCTGTGAGCTGTGAACATCGGTCCCTTCATACAGGACACTTCTACTTATGATGTCACTAAGTCACAATATGCTGTCAGAAATGGCTTGTAATGGCTAATCACACTCACACCTGGTAGTATAATAGGTTCCCTTAGGTTATTACCCTATGGGTAATTGTTGTTTAATTGTAGGTAGCTCAATGTCCATACTTTGTTACAGAATATATGCTACATGAACAACATATTTATTTTGTTATGATCAGAAGGGTTTCCCTTGTGTATCAAATGTATCTTAAGAAACACCTCTAGCCTACAAACAACACTACGATCCCATGACGCTTTAACACACACAAGTTCAATGTTTGTTGGATTGAACATTACACATAAACTATTTTCTTTAAATAATGTTTAACAAGATCAACAAGCTGTTTTTCACTGACTATATATTTTTTTCCATCACGATATACGTAGCTCTATTTATCTTCATCATCCAATCAGGCAAATGTGTCTTAGTATGTGAGAGGACGAGTTTAAACCCCATTTTCTGGTACAGGGCAATGGCAGGCGTTTGACTGGCGGAGGTCACTAGGGTAACCTTGGACATCCCACGCTGCTTGCAGAAGTCAAGAACTGTCTGGACCATTCTGGATCCAAGGCCCTTTTGGCGTGTCGCAGGCGAAACTATCATTCTGAACAATTCGCCATACCGCTCTGCACCGTTCTTCTTGGCCAACACAGCCACCATACCCACCACCTTCCCTGTGCCAACGGTCTCTGCCACCCAGAAGCAGTCGTCTGGCTGGGCCATGTAGCTCGCCGCTATGTCCTGCATGTCAGTCTTGAGCCTGTCCCTGACATAGTCAGCATACAACTTGTGGCAGCAGTAGTAGACTAGGCCCCCCCAGCCAGAAACAAGCACAAGGGCTCCTAAACCAGAGGCCAAGAGGTAGCCAGTGACGCCCAGACCCAGGGAGAAGCACAGGTAGAGCGGGCTGCTCATAGCATTTTTAAAACAGGGCCAGATGTGCTCATGTGTGACTTGGGAGTACAGGGACAGGACTGTCTCCTTGTCAGGGTCCTGGTACCTACGAATGGTCCACTCCATGTCTACGTGAGGGAAGGAAATGACAAAGAAGTCAAAGAAAGCCCAATTTAGTCCAATGTTACATTAGTCAAAGGCAATATATGAATGACATGCGTAGGATAATGATTAAATAAATGACATAAACAAAGTAGGCTAGAATACAAAAATGGAATGGGAATAGGTTTCTATATAATTTCACTGCAAAATAAAAAAGGCATTACTTACTTTTAATTCGTTTGAAATGCGCGTGAGGCAGATAGCATAGCCTTATTTTTCCACCCTGCACAAGAAGTACACTTCGAAGACTTGGCCTCCGCAGAGTTATTTTCTAACTTCGGTGGCCGTCAATTAATCTGTCGTATAAGATTCTTATACAACAGGTTCCCAAACAGGTTATTTTCCAGGTGTATCACTGCTACGTGCTGAGACCAGTGTTAGACAAAAAGACAAAAGATGAGAGACAAAAGATGCTGTTGCGATTATGGTAGTAGAGGCATTAAGCACACTTTATCACTCAGTTGAAATAATAATGATAATAATAATGATAATAATAATAATAATAATAATAATAATAATAATAATAATAATAATAATAATAATAAACAGGGATTAGATCTGTGTTGTCTGAAATGAAATATGTAATTGTTTTAGTCCAATATTGTGACCAGTGTAATTAAGTATTTTTTTTGTAATACACAATGAAATACAGAACTGCTTGAGATAACAAGTAAGTTTCTCTCTGTGTTGCGAGGCCCTTCCGCTTGGCCTCCCCAGAATCGTCTCGACACTCTTGCCATTGTGATTATACTTGCCCTTCATAGCGTTTGTCTTACCACAAAATTGCGCTCAAGTTAAATTTTTGGTCTGCGCATGGATGCTCATCACAAAAATGAGATGTGAGAGTGAAAGAAATGCTGTTAGGATTGCTGTTAGACCCTCATATGTCGACACCTGTAGCTTAGATTCTCCAAACATGTTTTATTAGTTCATTCATGTGTTTGTTGATTATTATACAAATTGAATAAAACAACCAACAATATAGTTTAGTGGTTCTAAAATGGGGGTTCTTGGACTCCTAAGGGGGGACTTTGGAGTATTACAGGGGGTAGGCCTACTCTCATAAATGTCGGTTTCAGCTTTACATCCTCTGACCCTCCGCTGGCGTTTTGCTTTTTCTGTGGGGAGAAATTAGCCAACAGTTGCATGAAGCACAGGCCCGTGTTTCTCGCTAAATTGATGAGTACTTGCATCCTTGTAATGTTAATGTTTACATATATACATATATATATATATATATATTGCACATACATTATTCATGTTAATTAAAAATAATAATCACCCAAAAATGTTTAGTGCTGTAAAGGGGATACTCAGCTGAAATATATCTTAGAGGGGGTATAGTAGTAGAAAAGGTTTGGTCTGGTCTAGCTGACTGTCTGGTTGACCTCCTGAGTTTGAATTCCTTTTCCTCATGAGTCAGCTATTGAAATGTGCTTTGCTATTATGGTTGACAATAATAAGTACATTTAAAGTAAGAAAATTTTACACCTTTTGATTAAAAGCATCGAACATTTAATTTAATTTTAAGAAGCTAAAAATTATCAGAATGAAGAGGCTTTAAGTTCGGATGAAAAATGCTTGAACCCACCCAGAACGTGAGGCACTTAATCTTAATGTTTTACTGGATAACCTATCTGCTAGCATTGGTTAAACTCATTAATCTCCGTCCACTGTGCAATCCTCAAAAATGCCAACAGCCAACACTATGAAAGCTTTATTAGAAGAACCACCCCCAGTCATACCTGGCTTGAGAACACGAAACCACTTAAGATTACGATTCATCACGGCCCCTGTGGCCTGGGCGTATCACACAGCCTTTGTTGGCTCCTCATTTGTTACCGATGGGCAGGTGGGTCTTCTGTTTATACAGTGTTCCAACAAGCTCAACCAGCCTTACAATATTGTCTCAGTTCCTAAACCCTAGCCAGCGTGTTTTTTGACTATACAGGTGGCATGCCTAGGGCCATTGTTTGCTGTTGTGTGTGTGTGTGTGTGTGTGTGTGTGTGTGTGTGTGTGTGTGTGTGTGTGTGTGTGTGTGTGTGTGTGTGTGTGTGTGTGTGTGTGTGTGTGTGTGTCAAGCAGGGCCCTGCTCGGTCCTGAGTAGGTCTGTCCCAGCCTACGTGAAATTCAACTCAGCTGTGAGTCACATCGCTTCTTCTTGTCACAACCTGTAAGGTTTATGTTTTTTTGCTGAAGAAGAGCGCATGGGTAAATACATTCTGCTCATGCTGAAAACCAGCTCTCTCTTCTCTGTTGAGGGTAGAGCAGCAGCAGGTTGGGTACAATACGATACAATATACTATACTTTATTACTTTATTTGTCAGTAGGGCACTGAAATTCATTTTGTGTCCCTGGGAAGGCCCCTCAAAACATTTAGGACATACAGGTAAACATGGTACAAATGACACATGACATGACAGCACAGCGATACACAAGCAGCACAGATGACAGATTAGGCAAGCACAGGTGTTAACCGGAACCAGGCAACCAGGCAGTCCAGAATGCTCTGAATTACAGAGGTAAAAAATAGAAACATAATTTGGCTACTGGCCCCAAATGATTTTAGTCTACGGAGAAAATAAATGCGCTGCTGTATCCTTTTACCAAGAAAATCTATGTTCTCATCTACCATGAAACCTAAGTATTTATATGCAGAAACATGATTAATTTCAACATTGTGGATTTTCACTTTGAGTAGTGGGCAGGTTGGGGGCTTACCGAAAATAATTTCTTCTGTCTTCACTGAATTAATAATAAGGGCGTTCTTGTCACACCATTCCACAAACCAATCAACGTTTTTCTGATACAGCGTGGGATTGTCAGTATTTTTCAACATAGTCGATAAGGTGGAGTCATCTAAGTATTTTAACAGAGACTGGTTTGTTACCGAGGAGGTGCAGTCTGACGTCTAGAGTGTGAACAACACAGGTGAGCTATTGCACCCCTGAGGCACCCCTACGTTTGTTATCCTGGGAGATGACAGTGTATTGTTAACCTTGACCAGCTGGATCCTATTTGTGAGAAAGGAGAAGTACCAGAGTATAAGATGGGGGTTGATCTGCAAATCCAAAAGGACTCTAAGTGATGGGCGCGTTTCCACCGACCAGTGCGGTTAGGTCTGGTAGGATTAGGTGCGGTAGGTGTAGTACAGTTCAGTGCGCTTAGGTGCGGCTCAGTTACAGCTCGAGTTTCCGGTGCCGACAGTATCCCGCCTCCTGCGCCGCCTGCCGCGCCCCGACTGCCGCGCGCCGCCTAAAGAGGGGCTCCTCTCCAGGCACCTCTTCTTACCGTAGGTGGACCTCTCTGAGGCCATCAACATTTTTAAGGCTGGAGTCCCGGACGTCGAAGACGAAGACGACCACATCGAGGTGGACAACGACGCCTCCTTGGACGACGTCTTTGCGGACTCTGCGTCCGGGTTCTCCCACTCCAGGGCTTCCACCGCCATGGTCAACAAAACGGTCGAGCAAACACATTTTTACAGAGACTATCAACATCAAGAAAGCCACAAGGACAAAGTTCACCCAAGGGTACTTACAATTTCAAAACCAACACGGCCAAGTCGGCGTCCAATTTGCCTTCTTATTCTTTCGGTTCATGCTATTCCTGAAAAGCTTGCCCAACGTTTAGTCGTGTCTGGCCTCTCTGTCGGTCAGTCTCCCTTTTCTCTTCTTCTGTTTCTCTGAAATTGGGTTTCTCTGTCTCTTTTTAGTCGGCTGATCCATGATGAATGTAACAATCCCTTCATTACTTTATATCGAGCCGGTTCCGTGTTTGATGGTCTGTAGTGCCGTAAAGCAATTTGTTACTTCGCGAGACCCGAGAGAGTGGGCGGCGGGTTGCCGGTGGAAACTTGCATGTTCCCTTTCTCCGCCAAGATGCGCTAGGGGGACTTGAAACAACGACCAATCTAACCAAAAAGTGTAATAGGACCATCACAATGACAATTATATTAAGGTAAATTAAGCCAAAAAAGTTGCATAGTTCCCCTTTAATATCCTCTCGCCGGCTGGCGAGTTGGATTTGACTGCCAGTATTTCTCTCCCGCCGTTTTTCAAATGAGAAACGGACTAGAGGGGTTACTATTGGCGATTTGGACTCCATAGCTCCGCCCCCGGTGGTAGCGGACCTAATGGAAAACGATAGTTATGCTATTACAACTCTAGTTCTATGATTGTAGGCGTAGCCGTCTAGTTTCCCACCTGCCGTACCCTCCAAATGTTGAAAGAATAGCGTGGAGGATGAACAGCGTTATGCGCCGCCTTATATACATGGTGCCGTGGGAAATGTGGGCGGTGCCCACGTTGATTGGTGCATAGTTGAAATTTTCAGTGCGCGCGAGCACGTGCACGGGAAAAGCCCTGTCGCACGGAAGGGACGATTCTGTCGACCAATCAACGAACGGCGTGTTTAGCTCCAACTTTTCGGTACCCTTTCAGACCACTTGGTACCCCAACGGAGGAGTACTGAAAAATAGGTACAGCTAATCGCTGCTAAGTCCGTCCCGACCGCTTAATCGCACCTAAACGTACTGCACCGCTTGTGGAGATGCACCGTATATATATTGCCAGACACGACAGACTTGTGGAACACATTGCTGCTCAGATTCCCTGTGTGGCGGATGAGAAGATCGTTAAACACACTACTGTACAGTATGAATGGAATAACTCATCTGCAAACACTTTTTTAGGAATTCCAAACACACCAGATATTTTAATCAAATCTCAGAGTTCCAAAACAGTTAGGCTATTTGAGGTTTCATGCGCATTTGAGGAATGTTGCAGACCCTAAAATATCAATCATTGATATCAACCATTGAAAACCTTGGTTACAAATTTCAACTTATTGTGCTAGTGTTGGGTAGTCTAGGGCATTTACTTAAGTAGGCGACCCCTGAACTTTGAATTGGGGGGCTTTCAGAAACAAGAGCCAAACAGTTAGTAAAGCACTGCTCAATTTCAGCAATTATAGGAAACATGAGATGTTTCTTTTACCTCTGAAATTGTATAACACATAACAATGTGCTGATCTGTTTAAATGTGTTGGATCATAAAAACAAAAGGATTCTTATTGAAATTCGACTTATTTGACTGGTGGAATCAAATATTTAAAGTATATTAAATGTGTGTATTTTGTTTTGTCTGAATGTATTATGTGAGTGTGTGTATGCATTATGTGATGTGTGTGTGTTTGTTTGAGGGGGAAGCGTGGAGTCTCAAGAGGAGGGTGTCGTAATCATGGCTCCCGTTTCCTCTGGCAGACTCAGACGCCCTGCCTGAGCTGTTCAGCCTGCGTCCCCGGCCTTCTGAGCAGTTCCGACTAGGCTGTCGTCCTCCTCAACGGCTTCTCTTCCGTCCCCGGCCCCCTCAGCACTTCCTCTGACGTCCTCACCCTGCTGGGCGGCTCCCCCTAGCGTCCAGCATCCAGATCGTCCCCCTAGGTTCATCTGCTCCGACCCTTTCCAGCACCCAGGGTGCACAATAGGGTTTCATTTCTACATTGGCGGTCACCAAAAGGATTTCTTGGACATCCATAGGAAAGACCTGATATTGATAAATGTCTTTGTACTGCAATGTAGTCTTTTGGCCAGTGGATGGCGAGACCCTGGATTCCTGTATTCCTCGTAGTTGCCTTTTTAATATCTTTTAATGTTCTGCATATTTTTCAACCATTCTCAAGCCTTCTTTGAATAAGGTAAACTGATTGACCTCATTCAATGTCATTTTCAAAAATGAGAGATAAGTTATTTTGCCTGATATTAGCTTCCACTCCTTCTCAAATGGACTGTATGAAATGGCTTTCCAACTTAGCCAGAGCCAGTTTCAAAAACTAAAATTAAGGAAGGATGGCCACCATAATTTTATACACCTTGTTACGACCACATGGGTATGATATTGATATGCGTCAAAAGTAGAATAAGGAATAAGTAAAAAATGACTTGACTGGGTCTTTTTTCACTGACTTTTTTTTTTTTTTATCACTCACTGTCTGGCAATTTGGTTTCATGTTTGTTGCATGGTTATGGATATTCCTTATGATATTTAGTATTGCATAGTAAGGATGTGATGTCTTAATTGTATCAGCTAGACAAACATAACTTAATAATCGATTTGACAATCCACGGTTTGTAATTCGTGCTTTCTGTGTTACTACTTGTTATTGTTGTTATGTTGTGACTATGTGTCACTGTTCTCACCATCATTTTGCTTTTTTATGGTAATTACCTATTAGATAATAAGGTAACGTTAAAAGGTTAGAGGGACTGCATAATTAAACAAAGAGTAACATACTGTATATGGGGTTTCAGGGTGCCATTTAATTATTGTGTGACTGTATATGGTCAGCCTACTGCTGAAATAATTGTCAATGTTGGTGAGGTGTCACCAGTTGGCGATGTGGGTGGGAGGGTGGGGCCAGGAGATCCTTTAGCCCCTGACAGGGACGTGGTTGCCCAATCCTCTCCCACCATCTGCTGGATGGGGTAGGGCATAACCTCCTTGTGGAGTGGGAAGGCTCTTCCATGGCTTCTCCTTGAGGCTGTCTCACTTAATTACACTTTAATAGGCTCCTCCACAGCAGAGTAGACACTGATGCAGCTTGGGTAGTTCTTTCTTTTTATATCTCCATTTCATAATTTGGAAATTGAATGTCCGTGAATTGTGAGATCCCTTCCCGTTTGCCCCTTGGACATTATGTGTCCAAGGGGCAAAGGTGTTCAGCATGAGGAATTGGGCAGTGTGTCTGACAAGGAAATGGAAGAGATCCGACTGTCCTGATGATCTCTCTCACTACCTTCACCTCCATTATGTCAACAGCCAAATCTGCCTTCTGCTTGACCAAAATCAACCCCTCCAGCTCCAAACCCAGGAAACTGTTTTCCATGTTATTTTTCCTCCTCACCCCTCCCCTTCCTTCCTCACTCACAGCTGAGGGCTTTGTTACCTACTTTACCCAGAAGGTGAAGGGCTTCATCTCCTCTTTCACCCCTGCCGCCATCCTCCCTCCCCATATCCCTACCTATGTTTTACCCACCTTGTCCCTCTCTCCTCCGAAGATGTCAACAGAATAG
>NC_136945.1:6005143-6048880 GCF_949987615.1 Pollachius pollachius | reverse complement strand
GGGGGGGGGTACCGTTATCGGAAAATATAGTCGGAGCGACCTCTGTTCTCCCCAGCCATCCTCTTCCTTCATTATTTTCCCAGAAGCAGAAACCCCTGGTTGTTTATTCCTTAGCATTTGACACAAAAATAGCGTTTTTTTCTCTTAGTCTTCCCATCTGATACACATCAGCCCTCGTAACACACACGAGCACCCCAGCACTTACTCACTGTGGATCACCACACACACACTCACACACACACACACACACACACACACACACACACACACACACACACACACACACACACACACATACACACACACAGACACACACACACACACGTGGCCCACATTACAGCAACTGATATTGACACAGACACAGTTGTTGGCGCAGAGGTAAACAGGGGTGGGGGTGTGTAGGGGGGAGGGGTTTCGACAGCTGCTCTCCTCTGCCCCAATTGACTGGGAAGACCCAGGGAAGACTGGCAGAGACAGGCTTCATTGTTTTGTGTTTTAGACTGCCCCCCCCCCCACAACACACACACACACACACACACACACACACACACACACACACACACAACTATAGACACACACACACACGCCTGACACCTGTTGCCTGCCCTGCCCTACTCTGCTGAGGGGGTCCGGCCACACACAGGCAAGGGGGTGTTTGTGCTCACAAACACACATACACATACAGACCAACACAACACACGCACCAACACACACGCACAGACACACACACACAGACAGACACCAACATAAGCATGTTCAACAACAACATACACCAACACATGTGCATTTAACAACACACACACATGGACTAGCAGACGGACCAGCAACACACACACACACACATGCACGTGCGCGCACACACACACACACACACACATGCACGTGCGCACACACACACACACACACATACACACAGTGTAGGCAGACTGTGGGATTAACATCAGTAGAACCGCACTCATTACATAAGAAGTGTTGGTCCAGCCGTGCAGTCTGACAGAGTCAATGTCAAACTGTGGCTGGGAGAGCAAATTAGTATTTGTGCTGCATGAGCACTCGTTTGTTAACTTAACTTCTGCACTGAGTGGGGGATATAGACCTGCTGTGTGTGTGTGTGTGTGGGGGGGGTCATGTTTATATATGTGTGTGTGTGTGTGTGTGTGTGTGTGTGTGTGCGTGTGTGTGTGTGTGTGTGTGAGTGTGTGTGTGTGTGTGTGTGTGTGTGTGTGCACGTATACGTGTATACGCGTGTGTGCGTGCATTGGTTTTCATTTGTGCGTGTGCGTGCGTGTGAGTGTGCGTGCCTGCATGTGTTCATTTGTCAGTTTGTGGTTTAAGGACCCCGCTGACAGAGGAAGCTCAGCTGTCAGTAGTCGTCGGCGGGGGTGGTGTCCCCCCCGTCCGCTCCTCGTCTCATTCCGTCTCTCTGCTCTCATTCTCTCCATTTATCTGTCGGGGTCTCTCGTTTACTATCATCATGGCCCTATTCTCCTTTCCTCTCATGCTGTGGTTGAGCATTCGTCAGTTGCTATGTTGTTTGTAATGTTTTTCGTTTCAGTCATATATTAGTGTATTCGGTAAACACCATTTCCTGATAGGGAGACTTTGTTGGGTTTTAAAGTGCCACGGCGTTTCACGCGAGACAGTGGAAGTTTTCATTAGCCTAGATCACACAACACTAGCGCTCTCTTGAGTTCTCTCCAAAAGGTGGAGTATCGGGGACAAAGAGTCCCATGATGAATTCTGATGCCCAGGCCTTATATCACTCTCTCTCTCCGTCCTTCAACAGTCCTCTGGTTTGGAGGTGGAGTCTCTCGCCCGTCGGTGCAAACATGTTGCCTAGAGATAAGGAACTCTGGCAAGGAACCCTCCTGCTTCCACACACACACACACACACACACACACGCACGCACGCACACACACACACACACACACACACACACACACACACACACACACACACACGCACGCACACACACACACACACACACACACACACACTCAAAGGCACAGTCACATACTCACATACACAAAGAAACACATGCATACCCACACAAACACACACACAAACACACACATGTTCACATACACATGCACATAGGCACACACACAGGCTTACTGACACACACACAAACACACACACACACATGCATATAGGCCCGCACACAGCACACTCACACTCACACACACACACACACACACACACACACACACACACACAGACACACACACACACCCACACACGCACGCATACTTCTATACCCACACACAATTCAAACACAGGCAGGCACTCACAGGCAGACACATATAAAGGCACACAAATATGCACACTTTTCCGCACACATTTACAGGCACTCTCAAACACACACAAACACACACACACACACACCCACAGACACACACACACACACACACACACACACACACACACACACACACACACACACACATATTCTTGACATGGTGACCGACCCACAGGGGGCATGAGCCATAGGTCAACAGGGCTTCGCTGGGCAGTTTACATCCAGCGAGAAGAAGGAACCCCACAAAACAATGCAATATACCCTGACCTCTTCTTCTTTCATTGGATGAAATTGCATCTCCACTTAACTCACTAACGCCCACACTCATGCACGAAAACCCCCACACACACATACATACTGACTGTGGCAGTGTGTCAGTGTTCGTCAGTGTCTCTGTGGGTGTGCGTGTGTGTGTTGGAGTGTGTCTGTGCGTCAGCGGGTGTATGTAAGCAAGTGTGTTGGTGTATGTCTTTGTGTGTGTGTGTGTGTGTGTGTGTGTGTGTGTGTGTGTGTGTGTGTGTGTGTGCGTGTGTGTGTGTGTGAGAGTGTGTGCATGAGAGTGTGTGTGTGGGAGAATGTGTGTGTTCGTTGTGTGTGAGTGTGTGTGAGACAGAACATGCACGCCTGTAAGGGTGGTTGCGCTGCTAGCTGGGTCGTGCCTGGTGGGCTGTGAGCCAGTGATTAACACTGTGCTCCCACCGCCCGGCGCTGCCATCCAGCCAGGCTAGCGCTGCCTAAATTACACCCAATCTGAGGGGCGGGAAACAGGCACGGAGGACCATGCCAAGAGAGCTCTCTCACACAAACACACATACACACACACACACACACACACACACACACACACACACACACACACGCATGCATGCAGATTGAACAAATGAGCATTTTCAGCATAATTGACTCTCAAGCAAACATGCAATGACATGCGCACGCACAAATACAGACACACACACACACACACACACACACACACACACACACACACACACACAAACATTTACTGCCACACACGCAAGTACACCAAACTTGTTCACACAATCACACCATAGAACCACACATCATCATAACACTTCCTAAGGTGTGATTAATGAGCATTATCAAAAATGCCCGGAAAAAGAAAAGACCAGCGGTTTCTGAGAAAATGGCCACATTTGACCTTGCAACACCATCTACCTCCCTCTCTCTCCCCCTCTCCCATTCCCTCTCTCTCTGTCCTTCTCTCACACATTCTCTCTATCTCCTGATCTCTTTCCAGCTAATTAACCACTTGTCGTGTTCCATTTTCTTTATCAGACTCTGCTTGACTCCACCAGCCCTCTGGTGGGTTCTGCTCTGCCTCACAGACCCCCCCCCCCGCCCCCTATCACACACCTCTGCCCCTCACCCAGCCCTACTGGAGGGCTCACCGCAGGTATCTCTTTGGGAGAAAGTGACACGAGGGGCCATATTTAACCGCTGATAGCAGACCGGCGTTGCGTCTCAGTCCCTCTTTAACAGCCGATAAATGTCCAGCGCAAGACTTCGTGTCTGACACCACGCTCTGTGTCCTTATCACGTCAAGACAAGACCTTAGACCCCAGGCGCGGACTCCACGTCTGCCGCTACACTCTCTGGTGCTCCGAAACGCCGGCCTGTCAGCTGATTGATGGATGGATTGATTTGAAGCACCTTACCCACCCCAGGCAACAAAAAAAAAAAACGACCCAATCCTATTCATCCCATGCTAACATCCCACTTTCCTTATCAGGCAGAAACTCTACTTAACATCCGAGGTTGACCTGAAACACCAGACAATGTATACAATCCGATCAGCAGATTACAGGGAGCTGGTCTGGGACTAGGGAGAGGGCCTTGCTCATGGGCATTTTCCAGGGCAGGGGTTGAGAAGTGGTGACCCTGATGCACGTGCTCACACACACTCACACACCCTACACTATCTGAACAACCCTGAACAAACCATCGTAGTCCTCAACACACGCGCACACACACTCGCACACATCCCACCCTCCCCCGGCCCTTCACATCGACCCAACCCTGAAAAAGCGGTTGCTAACTTGCTGACTGTCTCTAGACTTGTGCTCGTTATCTACTGTGTGTGTGTGTGTGTGTGTGTGTGTGTGTGTGTTTGTGTTAGCTAAGAGGGGGGGGTGGGGGGGGGGGGGGGAGAGAGAGGTCATGGGAAACAAGCACATGACAAACGGCCATTATCAGAGGCACTCTGGTAAATATAGAGCTGTATCTGGATCCCTCTATCTCCCATAGAGCCATAAGCCCCTGTAGGCCCTCTTCAGACCGTCCAGCAACACGGAGACAGAGAGCCTGATAAGACCTGGAGAAGGAGGGGGGAGGAGGACATGGGAATGCTAGGGATTACTGGCAAGGTGTGCGCATTGTTTGGGCTGTGGGGGGAATAAGAGGGCTGTCTGGTTGAGGCTAAGCAACGAGGCATTTTGTGTCTGCGATTGCACGGCGCAAGAGAGAGATAGAGAGAGAGAGAGAGAGAGAGAGAGAGAGAGAGAGAGAGAGGGTGAGAGAGAGACAGAGAGAGAGAGAGAGAGAGAGAGAGAGAGAGAGAGAGAGAGAGAGAGGGTGAGAGAGAGAGACAGAGAGAGAGAGAGAGAGAGAGGGTGAGAGAGAGAGAGAAGAGAGAGAGAGAGAGAGAGAGAGAGAGAGAGGGTGAGAGACTGAGAGAGAGAGGGTGAGAGAGAGAGAGAGAGGGTGTGAGAGAGAGAGAGAGAGAGAGAGAGAGAGAGAGAGAGAGAGAGAGAGAGAGAGCAGCGGGTCGGAGCATAAGCCGGCGGTGTCGTGTCAGAGTCACTGTGGGCTCGGGGGAAAGACACAGCGGAGGGGAGAGGGGGGAGAGGGGAGAGGATAGTAGGGGAGAATGGGGGAGGGGTCAGTTGCTGATCCCCCGACAAGCAGGGTCATCAAGCCTGGGGACCCCCTTCGCTGAATTTAAGTGGAGCGGAGCCGTGATGAGAAGTCACTCTTCAATGACGGTTACTGGGGAAGGAGAGCGGAGCAACCGGGGGGGGGGGCAGAAACAACACAGGACACTTTGGAGGAGAGAGAGAGAGAGAGAGAGAGACATTCATCCAGAGAGCCCCGAGCAGATGGAGCCCTTTTTGGATGGCGGCTCTCCGGTGAAAGACAGGAGTTGGAGAGAGAGAGAGGGCGAGATTAAGGAAAGGAGAAAGGGAGAGAAAAAAAGGAGGTGATGGAGAGAGGAGAGGGTAATGGTGACTCGGCAAAACACGCTCCGCTGGGCCTGTATGACCTCGTTCATCAAGCTGTCACCGCGCTGCTCGCCGCTCCTTTCTCCTGTAATTCACGCGGAGACAGTGAGGAGGAGCGAGCGAGAGAGAGAGAGAGAGAGAGAGAGAGAGAGAGAGAGAGAGAGAGAGATATGGAGAAAGAGGGAGAGAGCGAGAGAGATGGAGAGAGAGGGAGAGAGGGCTGGAGGGAGAGAGAGGGATATGGAGGGCGAGAGAGGGACATATAGCAGTTAAACATTGGGACTTGAACAGCTCTAGCAGTGAAGTGTGTGTGTTTGGGTAAAGAGCGGGTGGGGGTGTCCCAAACGTAAGGCAGAACTGTTGTGTATATAAACAAAAGAGGTTGGAGGGAGAGAGAGAGAGAGAGACAATTGGAAGGGGGGGGGGTCTGCAGTTTGGAACAAACAAAGAAAACTTGAGACTTGCAGGGAACTGGTGGTTATAAAGACAAGCAGTTTGTCTAACGAAGAGCGTGTTATGAAAGACTATGAGGTGACTCAGCAACAAGGAACAGGGCTAGGCTCCTATTGGCTGCTGGGTTTAGTATCAGCATGTTGGAGAGTTCTTCTGCTGTGTATTTTATTATCGCACACAGACGCCATGCAACGCCTACAAAGAGCACTCACATAGACGCGCACGCGCCATAACAACTTCCAATTGCAAGGGTTCCTCTCATGAAACAGCGTCATTTGCATAATCAACCACTT
This sequence comes from Pollachius pollachius, assembly GCF_949987615.1. Classification (NCBI taxonomy): domain Eukaryota; kingdom Metazoa; phylum Chordata; class Actinopteri; order Gadiformes; family Gadidae; genus Pollachius; species Pollachius pollachius. Next base: position 6,042,595 of record NC_136945.1, on the reverse strand, counting down.
GTCGATTTTCATTACACCAACTTGAATTATTATTCTGGTCATTTACAAGTCAAATATTTCTTGAAGTAGTTCTATGCATTACCAGTTTGAATTGCCTATTGGCCAATGAATGCTCAAAGAGCTAGGTTGTGTAGGCCTACTTAACAGTGACTTTTATTTTAACTCAATTACATAGGTGTAATTGTATTGAGTTTTTAACACCTTGGATCCGAGTCAAAAGTGGGTTATCATTTCCTCCTCCATGTGATTCAAGATTAAACACTAGCTGAGCCAGTGATGAATAACCTACCAAGAAGTAAAGCTACTAAACAAGTTGCTCACAAACTCTGGTTAGCTTCTTCTATTTCACACTCCTTATATGAGCGGGGTGTGTATGTGTATTTGTATATGTGTGTGTATATATAAAGAGTGGGCCTCCTGCATCTATACCCCCCCCACACACACCAGCACCACAGCCCTGATAAGAGGTGAACACACAAAACAGAAAAACACACAAACACACAACCAATAACGTACGGCTGACCGCTCTGACACCATAGACTAACCGTTGTAAATAAATAAACATTAAGCATTAGTCTTTACAATACAAAGTCTTTATTTTTATTTTTTTGGTATGGCTTCCTTGAATGCACTGTAAAGGACATCTTATTGAAACAAATCTAGCATTTGTGTCTCAGCATGAGAGCCCTACAAGAGCCTAGCTTCTGTTTTTACCCACAGAAATGTTCCCCGACATCTGGATAGAAACTAGGCTGATATACAAAAATTGTCCCTGTGGATTTACAGGTCAGCCTCGGAGGGCTACACCTTCAGTGCCAAAAATTGTAATAACACAGAAAAATAAGCATTTTAACTTAGAATCTCCTATAAATACCTACTCATAAATATTGTTTAACTGAAACATTTATAAAAATGCTGTACAATGAATGACCTTTGGAGAGTGACAGATTAACAGTTTAAAAATACAAGAACATAAAAAGGACATTTATAGAAACGCACTGGTGTCTTTGCTCAGTGTCCGCTACCTGACCGAACGTACCCCAGCACTCCGGACCCCCCTCCTCGAGAACCATCCAGAACCTCAGAATAATGTGGCACACTAGTGTCACTAGGGATCTGGTTAATAATGGGATGCACTTTGTTTAATTCTGCTGCAAGGCGAAGGAGTGCTGGTTAAAACAAAAAATAAGGGTGAAATCTTTAGTAAAAACGTTTTTTTTTTTTAATAAGGCCTCTTTAATAAAAAATGGAGAAAGGCTTGAGATAAAAAGTGTGTGTCTGTGTGTGTTTCTCTTTGTGTGTATGTGTGTGTGTGTGGTTGTGTGTGTGTGTGTGTGTCCCTTCCTATCCAAACCAATTGTCTTCCTCCGCCCCGCCCCACTTATCTCTCTAACCCTGTTTCATGTCTCCATTGTCCCAGAGCAGCACAAACTGTCTACCTGCTCGGGAGTTCTCTCGTATCAAGGAGACCACAGCACTCGCTCTGGGCTTCTGCTGGTGGAGCAGAAAAACTAATAACGATGCATACATTGATAATAACAGGGTAAATACACATGGATAACGACATTTATAGAAGAATAAAAAGACCATGATAATGATTATACAAAGAAAAAGGTTTCCAAAAGCCCTTTCAAGCACATCCATACATTCGTACATCCATACACACACACACACAAGCATCCATACGTACATCCATACGCGCACACACACACACACACACATCCATACAGCTTCCTTACAGACCCCTTGTATCCTCAACCAGCCCAGACATGGCCTCTAAACCCCGCCCCCCTCAACCCCTTCGCCCTATTGGAGGAAAGTACTTTTCCTGATGGTATAGTGCAATAGTCTTCTCCTTCCGCCTGAAGATCCCCCGCTAAAGGACACACTAACAGCGTCCCCGCAGCGTTCTGAAGCCTCAGAACCGACCGTCCGCCGCGCGTCTCCGGCCCGCCAGTCGACCCCCCCGCTCACTGCATGCGCTCGGGCTGGACGTGCTGCTGCTGCGGGTAGTGGAGGAAGGCCTGTGATTGGCCGGCGGCGCCGGAGGAGGCCAGGCTGGCGTGCATGGCCGCCAGGCTGGAGGCGGCGGCGGCGGCGGCGGCGGCCGCCGTGGAGCTGGTCCCGGAGGAGGCGGAGCCGGGGCCGTAGGCATAGCCCATGAAGCTGGCGGGCGAGGGAGCGTAGGGGTAGTGCTGGTCGAAGGCGGCCTGGGCGTACTGGGAGTAGGCGGCGGCCGAGTTGTAGTCCAGGTAGGGGCTGGAGCCCACGGAGCCGGACACCTGGGAGGGCAGTACCAGGCTGGGCTGCACGAAGGCCTGGGGGTAGAGGTACTGCTGGGCCAGCCTGGAGGGGAGGGGGGAGGGGGGGACAGACACAGAGAGGGAGACAGAGTTAGAACAGGGGGCGAGGGGCACTCAAATAAACAGCTGGGACTGAGGGACGATGGGAAGGGAGAGTGCGGTTTCCACAGGGACGGGGTGTGGGCGCGGGTGTGTGTGTGTGTGTGTGTGTGTGGAATATAAACACTGCGGGTGTGTGGGATATAAACTCTTTGTAGGTGTGCTGAACCCTCTCTCGTCTGCGGTTCCTGCTCTACTCTGCCGATGACTAATCGCACGTTGAGGGAGAAACAAATACAAAACCGATGGGGGAGAAAGAAAAAAAAAAGAAAAGGAAGGATTAGCCCGGCAAAGTTGAGTCAACCGCTCGGTTCGTCGGTTACAAAACCTACTGAACCTGTTGGGTTGGGGGGTTGGGGTGGGGGGTGAAGGATCGAGACAGCCGTTACTGGCAGGTTTTCAGGCTCAGGCACCAGGAGAGTGTTTTACCAGCTGCTATTCTTCGCACACGCACACGCACACGCACGCACGCACACACACACACACACACACACACACACACACACACACACACACACACACACACACACACACACACACACACACACACACACACACACACACACACACACAAATAGGGAACTGTGTCTTCTATTTCTCCATTTGGCCCATAAATCTGAAGCTGGCTGTCACAGGTGACGACGTTAGCTGGGGGCAGGGTGTGTGTCTGTTTCTCATGGTGTGCCGGTGCGTGGATATGGGGAAGTAGGGAGAGCTTATCAGAAGAGGGACCTAGTATCGTAACTGTGGTGTTGTCTGTGGTTCTCTTAATGAACCTTTACCCACAAGAACGCATCTGTTCACAAACACTAAAGAAGGAAAGGAAGTTAACAACTTCAGGTTAAATTCATGAGTCATTGGGCTGTAGTTAGAGGGACAACAGCTTCCAACTCAAACTACCCCACCATCTAATTGACTTCACAGCACACCTATTATTAACAGGAGGCTATTCTGTAATAAAGTTTTAGAATTGCTACTGAATCCACTTCAGTACACGTCTTTTCTGTGTCAGTGTGTCGAGTTTGGGCTTTGGATGACTGATGTTGATGTGCAAGGAGAGCATCTTGTACTATAGAACACCTTTGTCAAGAAAGGGCACACCACTCACTGCAAATGCACACACGATGGACAAAATAATTAAATTTGACCTTCACAAAGCTGCATCTCAGTACTGACGAATGACATTTTATTCAGATTGAATACAGAACGCGGCCCTGCATGGCGTGGCTACATTGAGGAGGGAGCTGGATCAATCCAGTCATGAGATGCAGCTTGAAGGTCTACACGGCAACATTAAAACAATGAGAAGCATGCAGTAGTCAAGATTACAGCACAGGAGGAATTAAGCACCCCCCCCCATCCCTCTTACCAGCCCCACCCCTCCCCCACCAGAACACTGTTGAACTTCAAACAGCTCACCAAGGCCACCACTGCAAACCCCCCAAAACCATGCCATACAAGGAGAAGAGTTGCGCTACAATCAGCACAACCTCTTCACATTTCATAATCACACGCACACACACACAGAGAAAGAAAAAAATAGGGAGAAAGAAAAAAAAAGAAAAGGAGAGGCGAAGATAAAGGACCACTCCATCACACCACACCACACTGCACTGCACTCTCAGGCCATAGGGCACCTTGGGGAAGAGGGCCGCTGTCTAGGCATGTGGGCCTGAGGTTTGGCTGGGGAGGGACACTCTCTCTTTAGCCTTAGCCAAAACCCCCTCCTCGTGGAACCAGGGGCCAGGCACCGAGCCCGGTATTGGGGCTCCTCTTCTTGTCTCCCCGGCCAACGCGGAGGTTCTCTGGTCAGCTGGGAGCGAGGGAGGGAAGGAGGTGCGACACGATGGCTGGGGGTCAACGGTGAGCAATGACATGGACGTCCTGTGGCTTGAGGCCAGCAACACTCGGACAAAAGGGATGGGATTATTGCAATAAAACCACCAAGAAATAAACAGAACGACAGGAGAGGGAATGGAGTCACTCGGGAAGCCTTGATCAACGACAGTAACACAATATTTGAACATTTTTGGAGCCCAGTAAGCTACCGGCAGTTACAGCAGAGATGCTAACACAATGCTGCCATCTTGAGCTGCTATGCTAGTCCGGTGTGGCCAGCTTTAACCGCACTGAGGAATGGGGGAGGGGGTGAGGCAACAGCGAGGGAGAGAGAGACACACTTTTCTCTGGAAGAATAGAACTATAGCGGCCCGCTACAGTTCCACAGGGGCATCTGCCAAGTGTAGGGAGGAGGGGGGGGTGAGGGTGGGGGAGAGATAGGGGGTTGCTACTGGCAGCGCCCTGGGAACACACACAATGAGTGCACATTCACTTGTAACGCGTACGCATAAGTAAATGAAGGCCGCTCTCCACCCACATGTGAACTTTAGCCCCGCAGTGGCAACAAAGAGGCATTGAGTCCCAGCACACTTCTTTAAAAAGGGATGAGCGCACGTACATGCAGCGCTGTCGGCCGGGCCGAGCCTACGCTCGCTGCTGCTCCGTATAATGAGCCCCCCGTCCCCGGGTGCTCTGTGTGCGTCGCCCCGGGTTATTTGGCTTTGACCCAAACATAAGTCCGGCGACCCCCCCCGCCGCGGGAGCAGAGGCACAGACGGGTACAGAGCACATCATTAATCTATACACAAGCATAACACACGCGCGCGCGGATGCGCGCGCGTGTGTTATGCTTGTGTATAGATTAATGATGTGCTCTGTACGGACACACACACACACACACTCATGATGTGTATAGAGAGGCCCTGGCATCTTGGAGGAGAAGGAGGAGGGAGGAGTACGCTGGGGGGGGGATTGAGGGGGAAGGAGGAGGTGGGGTGGCGGAGGAGGAAAAAGGTTAGAGGTCAGCTGGTGGGTTTAGTGCCGACTGGACAGCGGGTAGGGGGGTGCGGTGTCTGCCATCACGTCTTTCAGAAAGCGAGGCAGGCCCGGGTTGGGCAGTGCGGGGAGATTCCAGTGGTAGAGAACGGGTGAGCCATTATGGAAGTGAGAACGTTTGTCTGTTAATGCCTAATCTCGAATCCTTGGTCACTCTGCTTCAATCTACATTCAAAAACCTGGAAAGAAATTTAAAGAAGGACTGCATGAACTGCACAAACCGTGTGTTCTTTTAGGTAAACGGACAAAAAAAAGCGAGGTGCTTTGTTCCGACACCTGTGGAGGTGGGTTTCCCAGGGTGCACCTAGCCTCATTAAAGCCTTCACATAGGCCCAGTGTAACACCCCTCCCTCCCTCCCTGCCATTAACCCCCACCCAGCCCTTCCACACAAGCCTCAAAAGCACCTTGAACACCCCCCCCCCCTTTACCACCAGTCTCACAAGGGTGTCAGTTTTCAGGTTCTCAGTCTAATGGCCGCCTGACACTTGGTAGGAATATCATTGCGATGAGAGAAACAGTTACAAAAAGAAAAAAACGGGAAGAAAACACGCGGGTGAATGTGGCAGTTCAGTGCCATTATGCAGGGGGGGTAGCAAAGATGGGATAACCAACACCCGCCCCTCTTCTCCAACTGACAGTTCCTGTCCTCAGTGACCTCTTCTGGACCCTACTGGTCACAACAGCACACACACACACACACACACACACACGCATTGTGTGAGTGTGTGTTCTTTTAAGCCAGGCCTCAAGTCTGCCAGGTGGACTCTATAGAGGCCAACAGGTGCTCTCTCTCTCGCTCGCTTGCAGTCTGTACATGTGTTGTAGAGCTCACTCGCTCCCCATCTCTCTCTGGGGCAGTGGTCACTAGAGATTAAGGGGTGGGGCAGGGTGGGGGTTGGGGGTGTTTAAGGCTGTAATAGGAAGCCAGCACCTGTCAGACGTACACGACAGAGGAGCCTACCCTAGTGCCCTGTTTTTTCCACCAGTAACCACGGTAACGGGGAGTCCTGAGAGGGAACTAGCAGCTTCTTCTGACATTAACCCCCGGGAAATTAGCCATATTTGAGGCCAGAAAGGACCTGTGGATTTGTGACTCAAGTCAGAGGCTGAAGCAGAGGAATAAGACATCCATTTTCTCAGTGCACTGTTGTATATCGCTTAACTAGGATTGAGAAATACCTATTTTTTGTCGTTAATGATTTCCACATGTCTCTAGACTTCATAATGCGCCATTTGATAAAAGACTTGAGAATTAGATTTATTTTCTGATAAGCAAGCTGCAGCGTTTGGGTACATTTGCATCCGCATGCCTGACAGTAGAGTCAGAGCTGGCCAAAAAGCAGTCACAAATGTACATCTGCATTGTTTTGACACAGCTAGGCGATCAGCTTTCCAACTGTCAAATTCCCCCGCAAAAAGCCTTATCACAACACAAATAAAAACACAAAATAAGGCTTCATGGTATTTCCTGCTGACACAACAAACAGTTGACAGGGTGCCTTCCAAAGGCATTTCACAAGTTTTGCAAAAAAAAGTAGTCAGACAGGTTAACACCGAGGCTATAAAAAGAAGCATACGCCAGATCACAAAAAGCATGTGGCCTGGCGGTTATTAAGAATAGAGGCCACTACAAGATAAACTAATAACAGAAGATTGTAGTCTGAACTGTTCGCATTTCATAAATGCATTAGAAAATAACACATCAAAAATGTAGCCTGGGTGACAAAGTATAGATGCCATTTCAACCAAACGTAATAGAAGATTGTAGCCTAGTCAGACAGCCAAAGAGGCCAATAGAGGGAAACACCAAAAGAAGCAAAGCCCCCTCCCATTTGCTTACCCATACTGCCTCTGGACAAGCGCAGGGTGAATGGGCTGCACTCCGATGGAGAGGCCTGCAAGAGATAGAAGGCCGGCTGTCAGACACACAGCATTTGCATTTTACAGAGGAGGACACCGGGAACAATGCACAATGGGCACAGAGCGAGACACAGGCAGTGTCTCTCCGTTGTGCTTGCACTCGACAGAGGTCGGACTTGTTTCAGACAAAAACACACACACACACACACACACACACACACACACACACACACACACACACACACACACACACACACACACACACACACACACACACACACACACACAATGTATCGGCTAAGAAAGACCAGGAAGAAAACAAAGAGGAGTGCTCACCCGCGTGCTCCTCACCTGTCTGCATACTCCGAGGCTTGGCCCCCAGGTAGGCCAGGTTCACGTTGGCCTTCCTGCCGTCGATGATGGGGTTGGGGTCTTTACAGGCCCTCTCCGCCGCCCCCCGGTCCGTCATAGTGACCTGTTGGAGGAAGGGCACAAAAGGCAACATTAGAGAAAAACGACAACAAATGACAAATAGTTTTTCCTCTTGACACAGAGCCAGAGGACTGCGGTGATGCTCAAAAGCTCTGTTTTGGGCATAACCAGTTGAACCAGGAGAATACCTCCAAGGAACATATTCCCCCTGCAGCCATATTGGTTCTCAACACTGGCTGGGTAGGAGAAGTGAATATGGAATCCTGCTAGAGATTAGAACCAGGATGGAGCCAAGATGCCCATACATAGACGCCACAATGTCCTCGACTTCTTTCAACCCAAAATAAATGAAATGAGAACACACAGAGGAGCAGCTTTTTTTTGGGAATGCCCTTAGCAGCACATGCTGTCAAGCCTGGTCCTTGACGACAGGACGGGCAGACCTGCTGAAATATGAATCCGGGATGAATATCAAGGAGCTTATCCAATTAGGGAGGAGATATTAAGGAGATTGCTACAGGTCTGTCCCTGCTGTCTTCCTGCTGGCATTAGACGTTCCCGTCTGTTTTGAAGGATCAGTTTTATGCCAGCTCAGAGGAATTGAGTTGAGCGAAGGGACTTCAAAACGGTGGTGCTTCCAGCAGTAGACACCAGTAAATCTGGAGAGATGTGGACTGTGATCCACTCCAGGGCCGGTGTTGTGAACACACAGACAGGGACAAGGAGTTTGTTTACATGGTGTTGTGGAGCCCTAGTATACTGAGAGGGATCCTGCTAATCCACCTGATAGCCAGTACGTGCTTGTGCTGTTGGTTTTGTTTGTTAAATATAATACGGCCAGAAAAAAACCCCACTTCTACTAGCCTACTAGACCAACAGGATGAACAGGTTAGAGAAAAGGGGGGGGATGAAGACGCAAAGAGGAAAAGAACAGAAAGTGCTGATGACTGTTTATGCTTGGGTGGTGTTTCAGCACTACAGCGTGGTTTGGTGGAGCCAAAGGGGCAGCACCTACATGACCCGAAGCATGTCCAACCTTCGACACACACTAACACACACTGCACTCGGACACAGACGTTTTTCTTGGGAGCCTGAAAGCTGTGGTAAACAATGAGTGCCATTGTCTTACAGGTCTTGACTAAGAAGAAAACACGCACACACATAACAGTTTTCCTACCCATCTTTGGCTTGGCCCCGTTTTATTGGCAGGGTATCTCGCCCAGGTTCTGGTAAATATTTGCATTTCTACAGAGGCTTCTGTTTTGTCAAAAGCCTGCATGACTGGCTTTGTCTTAATAGACCATAGCACCCTTGAGTTGAGAGTTAACGCCGTTATAATGGATTTATACACAAACTCATCCAAAACTCAAACTCAAAACCAAGATATACTGTACATTTCAAAAGACGTATATGGGGAAGAAATGAATCGTTTATTGCGCACCATTATTCACCTAAAGCTATCGCCTTATGTTTCATGGCTTAAGAAAGGCCATTGGATCAAACAGTCCGTGACATGGAGGTGAACTTGCCCTTCACCCAATCTGCTCATCTTTGAGCGAACCCATATTCAATGATTAACATGTGCTTTTGAAAACGGCCATTACTTTTCCCTGGTGTATGAGTGTTTAACATAGACTGCGCAAGCAAGGACATTCTCCCTCCTTCCAAAAGCACCATATAAAGCACGAGAAGATGTGTGGACTGCGCACATAGGCCTACTGCTGAAGAGCGATAAGCCGGCTCCTAAAAGGGGCCAGCACTGGGGCGAGTTGAATAAGTGCATGTGGGGGTCAGGGGGACATAAACATATGTTGAGATATAATCTACTTAGTTTGCCCATCAACTTAGTGTAGCCTCATCCTAATTAGGCTAAAATAACGCAACCAAAGCAAGAAATAGAGAAGCCATGCGTTAGCGCGACTTATAACTCTATATCAGATTATGTTTGACAAGCTGCCTTATTGGAATGGCTTGGTCATGCAACGTGGGCCGAGTATCAGAACAATGCGTGTTGATTATTGATCACAAAAAATAACTTTCTGGAATATTACGCACACGCGCAATACATTATGAACAGCGGTCAAGACAAGATCTTTACAATATCCCCTCCATCGTGAATATTCATCACGCACAAAACACGTTATGAGTGTGTGACCGAGGTAAGTTACTTACAAAGCCGTAACCTCTAGATTTCCCGGTCTGTCTGTCCGTTATCACCACCGCTTCGTCTATGTCGCCGAAAGCCTCGAAATATTTTCGCAACGACGCGTCGTTCGTGTGGTAAGGCAAACCACCGACAAAGATCTTGGTGAAAGTAGTGTCTTTTTGAATACTGCTGGGATGCATGATTTCCAAGGCCCCGTTCATCAGCGGATGTAGAAGCATTTGGCACCCGGAGTCCTACCGCACGATTACAAATGAATCGGATTCTAGGAACTTTCCAGATTAATATGGCAACGCAACAAAATAATAACACGACAGGGGCAGGTGCTCCAAATAGTTTCTCCGCGTTATGTTTTTCCTTTTTGGTGCGTTCCTTAAATCAACCTGCTGCTGCTGCTGTTGGCATGTATCGCTCTGTCTCTCAGTCTATCTCTCTCACACAATCTGCCTCGACTCATGTAGCAGGATCCCAACCGCTTGTAACTGTGCCAGTGTGTGTGCACGAGTGTGTAAAGTGTTCCGGCCGAGATGTAGCCTGTACTTCGCCGGATTTGCCGCGCCCATTCAGGACAGTCGACCTATCGGTACAGTTTTCGAGTGACAACTTTGTCAGCGCTCCTCCTCCTTCCCCCCCCACCCCCCCCTCCTTCCCCCCCCCCCCCGCCTACAAGCGTCCTCGCTTGCACCTGCTTTTGTCCTTCTTTACAACACAAAGGAAAGCCTCTACTGTACATCCAAAACGCGCGACCCCCCCCCCCCCCCCACACGTGTTGCTTTGTCTAATTCTAGTAGAAAAGAGGAAGTGAAATGTCCTAAACCCCGAAGGATTGTACCAAAAAAAAGAGAAAAAAAAGGGGGTGCCACCACAGCAGATAAGCAGGGAAATAAAACAACGCTGCCATCATAATACTAGATCACATCATAGCTGGGTACTGCCAAACATTGTCATTCTAATATATATGGATACAAGCCCATGCATTATCTTAGATGTGATGTCGGTCACAGCAAACTGCTTATCCCCTCGTCATAAAACCCATGTTTTTGTTTTACTTTGATGGCAACAAGTGCGTATAGCTAAGGCTGATAGCGGACACCATGATATTACAGTTTTTCTCAGTCGCTTTGGTACATTTCTCAGAACAGAATTTAAATTCTCAACACTACTTGTTCAATCTTCACATCATTGTGTCACTTGTGCTGTGCACATCAAAAAAACGGTTTCTAATTTCTTTGAACAAGTTGCAAATGCTCTGGTCCATTCATGCAAATGATTATGTACAATTCTCTGCTCCTTCCATCAAAATGTATTACAATGGATCTCTGTTGAATAGTCTCGTCCCCACAACATGTAGGTATTAGGTCATTGCATAAGTCTTTACGTGCAAAATGGCTGAACAAGTTGTCATAATATGTCAAGCATATTTCTATACATTTCCATTAGACTCTTTTTTCTAACTCTGTCCTGAATTGGTCAATTACTCCCAGGTGAATCTTGATTATCTCTAAAGAAGGGAAATGTAGGACGCATTAGATCAACCAACGATCAACCAGTTTACTGAAATAGCTCAAAGGTACATCTCATGAAGGTGCTTGTGTAATGTGGATGAGAATTTGTGGCCCAACAAACAGGAACGTCTGGAGGTGTAGACTGCACTGCATGGACAGTTTTCCATAAGGAGATTGTCCTATGTTCACATTTCTAGTTTCTTTTTGTTTTTACTATGCAGTGCTATCTTTTCCTTTCTGTATCGCAATGGCATGGTCTGTCAACAAATTACAGTAGCTTACAAACAGTAAAAGCGTAAATGTAATTCTTGTCCAGTCTCTTGCAATCAATCTCCCACATACATTAAGGTGTTAAAATTTACAATAATTGTCTTCAAAACTTTAGCCATAGTTTACATCAGAACATCCCTCCAGAGTACATTGTCGTATCGACAACATGACTAAGCAATTTGACTTATCCATACACAATGACTTGTCATTCTGGTTGCACTGACATGTTCACTGACACAGATGTTTACTTTTGAGAGATGAGCTAAGGATTTTGAGCAAGAGACTGGCTTTTGCAGGTTATCCATGGTGTTTTGCTATTTGTACGAATTGTTTTGAGAAATGCACTTACTGTTTTGCAAATGTTGAGGATGATTCAAGAAATGTACCAAAGCGACTGAGAAAAACTGGTTGTAATTAAAGAGCACAGATAAAACGAGAAAGGGATGATAACACGAGAATAATATGCAGCACCTGCGCTGCGTTTTTTCTTGTGTGCGGCTGTCTTTTAAATGCAGGGAAGTTCCTAGAATCAGATTGTTTAACCGAGTTGTTTGACTCCGGGTGCCAACTGCGTCTACATCCGCTTCTGAATGGTGCCCTATAAATCTTGCATCCAAACAGCATTAAAAAATACACTACTTTCAGCAAAATATATGTTGATGGTTTGTCCTTCGAAATATTTGTTACTTTCGGGTCAAGGCAATTAAAGGGAAAGGGCCAACTGGGACACGGTGCTCTACGCCAAACCTGTCCAAAAAAACATCCTTAATAAGAACAGCCATACAGTCCATTAACTAGGTAAATGCATAAAGCATTACATAAAGGGAAGCACTTAATAACTTAACAAGCATGCATTAAACATGGCCCAGTTGGGCTGTCAGACGTTCTCACTAGGTTCTAGCAGCATTTGAGTTGGGAAACTTTGAATCACGTTTTGCAAGACTGGACAAATAATACTGTGAGCAAACCGATTTGTCTTCAACGACGACCAACACATCAAAAGCCTTATTTTACAGTACAAGAGACCGTAGTCTTGTTGTCTAGTGACGGGTGACCTCTTCAAAGCCTTGGGGACCGAGTGGTGAGGAAGGTCCGACTATATTTCTCACCCTCGCTGTCTTGGAGGTCCCTTGTGAAGTACCGACCAACAGGTTAACATTAGGGTGACATTACGCAATGACCTCAATAAAATGGCCGTTATTTCACTCCCGTCACACCTTATCCTCCGCGAACTGCGACACTTTTCACCAAGGGCCCTTGTTGTTGCTACTCCCACTGTAATTCATTTCCTCTAATGCAGCTCCTTGTCGCGTGGTCAAAAGACTTTCATGAAGAATCAATCTCTTCCTTTGATCTTCTTGTCATTGTGGTTTATTGTGCCGACTCGAGCCTAACTGCCAGCCTGACGGAGTATCCTGCACAGAGTGCACCACCTGCTGGTGGAGAAGGGTTGAAGCCATAATAAACTTGTGACCCTACATGTTCATGAGGTTCATGAAGCAGGCCTATCCGAATTGTTCAGGGCCGTCTCTAGTGGACTTATTAAATCGAATGAATGGCGGCCGTCGATAACTGTAGTTTGTGTTCTGACGCAGTTTCATACTGAGAAATATGCAGTATGTAGGCCAACTGTTCAAGTTAATTATTCATAAACAAATATAGCCTATATACACATCACATCGACAACAGTATTCCTTTTTAATCGACTTCCAAGTTGGAACAATGTGAGAATTTTTAACAATATACGCAGTAATTTATTTCACATCTCACCATTATTATTTGAAATATACCATGAAGTAACACCAAGCCGAAGAGGAACGTAAAGTCTTTTGAAAACGGTCGTAAAAAAAAAGAAGAGTTGCAGGAATCCAACAAAAAAATACCAAGATGAATGACAATCTAAGCCCCGCCCCTTTCTCCACGACGACCTCCGAGACCAATGATGCCATGCAGCTGCCATCTATACCAAGTTGGGTTGTGGGCTCTGTTGATTGGTCCATGCACGCTATGCAGCACCGCCGCATTGGTCCAGGGGTTTGGGCGAAAAGGAAGGTGCTTTCTGTGTATATTCACGAAGACACACACTACGCACACTAAAGCCGCAGGTCTTCCGCCACATCCCCCCGCAACGGCACAATCGTGACTCAGCGCAGCGCATCTGGAAGACAGGAAGGAGAGGTCAGTACCCAACATCACGTTCACCAACTCGTATGGACCTTTATTGTTGCCACGGTTGTTCATTGCAGTGGGATTTACAAATCAGACGACACTCAAACACTACTAGTTATTGTTAATTACTAAATCTCTAATCTCTAAAGGTCAACATAGGTTGCATAGGTAGAATCTAAAAGTGTAGAGCCAGCTCATAAACCCTTGCTCTGAAGTATGTAAGTGGCAGTAGCAGCCCATGGTTAAACACACTGTAAATGGGGAATGGCCTGTTGGGGTATCAGGAGCTCCCTCCCTTCCCCCTCCTCTCACCATTTCTTGTTTCGAGGCTTGAGCTCTTCGGCCGCGTTCCGCAGGAAGATGTAGTTCTTTTTCTGAGGGTTGTAATATTCGTGGCCCTGGGGAGAGTGGGGGGTTTGGGAGACACAGAGGTGCAACAGTAAGGAGCCACGCATCAACATACTCACCTTGTCTCTGCAGAGACCAGTTAAATACACCCTTTTGTTTGATGAGGTAACTTTGAGTAACAAAACCTATTCTAATTTAAAAAGTTGCAAAAACACATTTTAAAACTTGGGAATCGAGTTATGCTAACACATGAATGAGACTGTGGTATACATAAAACAGGTATGTAATTATAAAATGTACAATATTCAAATAACTACTTTCATACATATAGATTTGTTAAAACAACATTTCATTCAATACGTTTCCCCAAACGCCTAAACATTTTACGATCCGGTTAGTTTTGTGTGATCTGCCAAAACTCCTGCTGCCTCAGTGACAGAGCTCGTTAGCCCCCCTCACCTTGGACCAGTCGTAGCTGGAGGCGTAGGCGAAGATGTTGCCGTTGCTGTTGAAGGCGCAGGCGGTGATGGGCTGGTCCAGCTGCTCCGACGTCTTCAGCTTGGTGCGCGCGTCTTTGTCCCAGAAGCTGAAGCGGCCGTCTGAGCCCACGGTGGACAGAGTGCCGTGGACCGGGTGGAAGGAGATGGCGTTCACCTGAGGCCGTGGACGGGGGAAGTTGGGTTTTAAGGCCATTGGAATGGGCTTTGCACAAAGAAAATTACTGAATTTGCAACCGGTGGAACTAGTGTTCCCTTTGTTATAACTGGAATTATTAGATTATAAGGAAAATATGTTTTACTTCTTATCTCTCATAAAATATCTGGTTAGGTCACCGTTATCCAAATTGACGTAAAGATTTTAACTATTTTAGATCAATGTCATGTGGACGGCAGGTCAGGCCCCAGGAGACATTGGGTTTCGAACCCAGAGTCTTTCAGCAGAGACGCAAACACCCTGACCACTGGACGATCCCGCCCAACATATCCTGGAGCGTCAGACTTACAGCATAGATGTCCTGCGGCGTGGCTGTGTTTGTTCCGTTAGACCTGTGGCACTTGAAGGTGAAGTTGTCTTTGGCCCTGAACAAAAGAAAAAGAACACAAAAATATATAATATAACGACTGAAGACCACGCAATAAACACATGGCTCACTGGCAGAACCACATTGACACGTCGTTCATAGGAGACTGATCGCTGGATGAACACTTACGGGTTGGGGGGGTTGATGTAATGGATGGCCACGCGGCCCTCAATGCTGCCCAGGGCGAAGCCTGTTGGCTTGTTCTGCTTGTCTTTGAATATGGCCACACAGCGGTGCTGCAAGAGGAACAATCACTATCACACTTGGTTTGATTGAGGCCGAAAAATCTGTTTAATCATACTCTGGGTAAGACGTTTACAACTGATGACTGCATTAAGGAGAGGAAGAACAATTTTTATTTGTCACTGCGAAAGTACAAGTACTACACAACAAAATATGATCTCTGCCCACTCTACCGGTAAGGACAGTACAGGCTGGAGGCGTTTGAAGGGGCCTGCCTTGGTAAAGCTCCTGGTATTAGAGTTATGAGGTGAGCTTCCTGTAGCGCCATACCTGATGCTTGAGGGGAGAGTCTATCCTTCTGAACTCCGAGGGCTGGTTCTCCAGCTGGTACACTATGAGTCCCCTGTCTGCTGTCGCCAATACAGCCATTGGGTACACCTGCAGAGACAACCCAAACATTCACATCCAGGGATCTCTGTGGATCCAAGGGGGAATTGTTGGCGTTCTAATTGCTCAGGTCATTGAGGGGAATAGAATAAATGTAAGTAAATATGGTGTCTTTTTTTGTCAGTTCTTTAAGCAAAAACTATAAAAGAAACATGTTGAAAGTAAAATGATGGATGTATGTGCATATATACAAAAAGTATGATTGAAAAAATAAATATATATATATATACTGAGTAAGTACACATAACATAAGGTTCCACTCTGCATAATGAGAAGAGCGTCTAACCAGCAGTGTTTTTCCAAGTGTTTCGATGACTTACCACATCAGCACAGTAGCATCTCTCGGTCATTGGCAGAGACAGCATGGGGTTGGGGGAGCGCGTGTCCCAGAACTAGTGGTCCAAAGAGGACGGATACAGCATTTAAATTACATGTGTAGCTTGAAGCTTTTTTCCAAGGATGCCAATTGTAGACATCGATGAGTTATAATAGGAGGTTCTGGTTAGGTGATGTTCTGTATCAAGAATAGACGTATGAAAAGATATAGCTTAAGTTTTACCTTCAGTGTTTTGTCCCAGCTGCCAGTCATGATACAGCTGTAGTTGGGCGCTTTGACCCAGTGGATCGATTTGATTGGCCCATCATGCTAAGGAGTGAAAGAAAGGGTACATTTGAATCTAACATTGTAAAAAAACCTTGTTTCCCGTTTTTGTTATGGAGATAAGAGAAACTCGGTTGAGAGAGTAGATGAAGCTTTCAGAAGATGATTTTAATACATGCGGCGGTATGGTGGCCAGTTAACAAAGTGTTGTGTTAAAAATGTACACCTTTTCGAAGAACGCTGAATTTGAAACATTGTTTTAGCTTGCTTTTTTGGGGAAAGGGAAAGTTTTTTATTGCTGGCCGAATTTGGGATCCCTGTTGGCCAATTACGCCCTAACAGATCCCACCTCCAGCATCATGAATGGTCAAAACAAATACGAAGTGAAAGAAAGTGTAGTTGTCTTCTATCAGAGCATCATTCTTAACAATTCAGTTTGTTAGACATGGAAGCTACAACTACATAGCAGGCATAGAAAAGTATATATTTTTTTAAAGAGCCATCATAAGGGGCAAGAAGTAGCAAAGAAAATGGCAAAAGACATTAGAAGCAGTTCCAGAGAGCGTAAGGATAGGGAATATTTACATGGCAGTATAAGCCATCATAAATATAAACTCTAGGATCGTGTTGTCCTTCTACTATGCAACGCTGCCGACACAGCGCTCCATGGCTCATTGACCCGCTCTGCAGTGAAGCTCTGCCGTTACTGAGAGGACGCCACTGACTCTATCGACAAAGCCCTTGCTCCTGATATTGTTGTCCTGCTTAGTGTTGTTTTATCTTTATTCCAATAAAGCATGTGTTCTAGTTAATTTAACTATTTTAAATTTCAATGGGAACAATTATGTCAGCAGGTAGTGTCTGCTTCACAACAGCCCTGGTTTTAAATGTTAGAAAGGAGCTGGGCTGTGGCCTCACCTGTGCGATCTGCATGGCCTGGTTGCTGTTGAGGTCCCACATCTTGGCTGTCTTGTCACAGGAGGCGGTGAACACTTTGCTCCCATCCTGCTCAAGCAGAACAGACGTCGTGGTCAGAGGATTTATTTGCTGTAGATTCAACCGATTTGACTGAAACTATGACGGCTGAAACTACATGCTGCTCATTACACTCGTCTTGAGCGGTCAAATGCAATAGCAGCGTAGTGTAATGAATCGAATACAACTAGAAGATGCCATCATGCCTTGTATTGGGATAGAACAGAGTAAACACAAAAACAGCTATTCTATCACAGGAACATAAATGCATGCATAGCTGGTTTGCGCTCACAGCACAGGAAATAATGTTCAGAAACAAATCCCAACGGGGCTCTTACATCACTCCAGCAAACATCCAGCACTGGGCCCGTGTGCATCTGCTGTGCCTTGGGAACGGTCTGTCCGTTGTCTTGCACCTCCCAGCACCGCACCTGCAGCCAAACAACAACCACAATACGCTCCAGTCATTGATTTGCATTAGAAACTATCAAACAACACCACTCAAATCAGCTGTATTCCTAAAGAAATTCATAACCCTCTCTCAGAGGCGATCATCTTGGGTGTCCAGTTCTCGTCAGTTGGTCGATATGCACTTGTTTTGACCAAGTTCTCATCGGTCTAGCAATCACTGGCGTTTGGGAAAAAGCGCTTCTTAATCCATTATATTCGGGTGTGGGAGGGACATATGCAGACTAGGGCTGGGCGATACATCGAATATATGCGATGTATCGCGAGATGTTCTCCAGGCGATGTATAAAATGCCCCTGTCGCGAACATCGAATACACATTGGCACGTAATGTTTCTTTTTGCCGCCGCCGGCATACTCGTTGTGTTCCCTTCTCTCGCACTTTCCTGTGGCTCTCTGCCTCACAGACTCATATGCATTAAACACACTCACTACCCCCGCGAGATTCTAGGATTCTACGCGCGTGTGTGACGTCACACACGCGACCAGTGAGTGAGAACAGCGACCGGTCACTCATCTCCTACCGTTGAGTGAGAACAGCGAGAGAGAGAGAAAAGATGATGGAAACGGAGGATTTGGTTTCAAAAAAAGAATAGTACAGGATCCGTCGTCTGGCAATGGTTTGGCTACCGAAAGGAAGATGTTTTTTGGATTTAATGTTGTAATGAACAATGCAAACAAGATGCACTTTAATTTAGTTAATTATTATTACTATTTATTTGTCAGGGGTTGCTCAATGCACTTTTTGTTGGCTTTGAGCTCTCTTTTTGTTAGCCAGTCATAAAAAACATGATGGAAAAAAGGTGCACTTTGATTTAATTTTGTATTATGATCATTATTTCTTGTCAGTGTTTTGAATGCACATTTGTTTGGCTTTGAGCTCTGTTTTTGCTCGAAAATAATTAACGGTTTGAATAAATGCTGTGTTGGTAAATCTAACTTGCTGTGATTTTCCTTTTCTTATGTGCAAGTTCTAAATTCTTCCAATAGAAAGCACTAATGAGTTTAAAAAATATGTTGTTTCATGTAATCTACATGCAGACTTATGTTTCAGGAATACTCTAATTATTATAACATGTAGTAACATTATGCCAGACATGGTTGAATCGAGCATTTATGATGTGCTCTAGAGGAGATTCAAAATATATCGAGATATATATTGTGTATCGAGATATAGTAAAAAAATATCGAGATATTCATTTTGGCCCATATCGCCCAGCCCTAATGCAGACCTATGTGTCTAATTTGAGTGATAGGCGATTTAGGTTTGAAATAATATTAATTATGAATAAAAATGCTATAAAAGGCTCCGTAGTTTGCTTTAATAATCATATGGTTTGATAGACTATAAGACAAGAGGGCAAAACCCCACGGTTTTGCTAATCGGCCCACTATATAATGAAGCTCTGCCTTCACTGAGTCGGACCGAGACTGGATCTGTACGCCACCCACCTTCTCTAAAGAGCATGTGATTATTAGGCTAGCAGGTAGAGTAGAATGCAAGGTGGCAAAATATTGACTCTGGACATAATGTGTAGATCTTTTAAAATATTTTTTTCCCCATCTGCCAAACAAATGGTCAGAGTTGTTTGAATTTCAGTCAACCAAGATTTTATTTGGTTGACTACCGGCGGTCATTCTGGCTGAAACTGCTGCCACAAATGAACTCAACACATCCAAACAAACTTCGCCACCAATGCCCTCTAGTAATGACGCAGAAGAAAGGCAGTTCAACGTCATGAAAAAACGCTACCTCGTTGGGTTTGTTGCAGAATGAAACGTTCACACACTGGTTGGCGGAGACAGGAAAAAGTATATAATTTTACAACGGTTTTCTCTAAATGACGGTCATATTTAAGTAAAAGTCATCGGTTACTATGTTGAAGATAATATAAGACATATAACCACGTTTAAAAACAAGTAACAAAAAAAGGTTTTGGGGTTCAGTGCCGCTTTAGTAGGGGTAGATAAAGCGCTCACATCATTGGCCCACGAGCCACCGATCAGGAAGTTGCCAGGCATGGTTGGAGGACTGAAGGCCAGGCAGCTGATGCTGTCGTCGGGGGGTGAGGTCACCTCCACATCCTGTAGTGTGTGCAAGAGGGGACAACCAGTGAGGGACAGAATGCAACCCTCTGCAACTGGACAGTCTGATAACATGTAATGGGAAAGGCACAGGGTCCAAAACTAACACTCGCCACTCGCCAATGACGAGTAGATTTTGTCTCTGGCTGGTAAATTTTTAAGACCACTCGCCACTCTGGCGAGTTATTATTTTTTTTACCGGCGAAAATTTAATTTTTCGTTACTGGAGGAGAACGACGCTGGTATCTGCTAGTTTCCTGACAGAGTAATGTGTCTTTTCAGCAGAGACGATCTTTTGGCACGTAAGCGCGTGATGCCACCATTCAGCGTACCCATTGGTGTTGTTTGGCGCGCCAAGTAGAACTGCTAGTTTCCTGACAGAGTAACGTGTCTTTCCAGCAGAGTTCTCCAAGTACATCTCGCTGCGGCCTGCGGGAAGGCAGGGCGTGACATCACGCCCCGCCCACATCACGGGCGAGTGCATTCTGGGATTTTTTGCGCCCGAATATATTAATAATATTTTAACGGTAAATTACGTAAATATATATATATAAAACGGGTGGCATAAATCAAGCGATCTGATTGGTTCCTAACTGTTGTATATTGAGCGTATAGTTGTCTGAACTGAGTGAAGTGAGTTGTCGTTCTGAGTTATCAATATTATGGCTTCGTTCGCTCGTTATCAAATGGAAACCATCCATCGTAACGTTACAACTTACTCCCTGTGATAAAATAATGTATAGACTGTGTGCTAGACCGATCTAACGGGGTCATCCCTATGTTCCCCGCTTTGTATGTGACCGGTGTTTTTCGTAGGTGGAATCCGGAAGAATGAATATTAGGGTTACGGTTATGGTTTTACATGAATTTAAAAAAAAGAACTTTCACTTAAGTCATGTCTTTGAATACTTTGTCCACCACTGGTCAGATATTCATGTTTATATAGGGCTGTTGCAGTCTGGTTGAGCTAAAATCAGAAACAGTGATTCATATTTTAACATACATTGCTACTAGTATTAGTGCATATACTATTAAAATATTGATTGAGAATCGCATATTAGACCCAAATGACATGTTAAATAATACTGATAGCAATTCACAACACTTAAAAGCAATTTTTATTTGGTTGGCTGGTAAAATATCTGCCTGGCTGGTAAAAAATTTCACTTACCAGCCAGCCTGGCTGGTAAGTGAAAAAGTTAGTTTTGGACCCTGGAAAGGCACCATGTTGGGCGGCAAGTTAAGGTATTTTAAGGGAACGCCGTGCAAATCATTTTGGTACCTTCATTGGATTGTGGCTGTCTGTTGTCGTGGCTCCAAACACCCCTGTTCCTCCAGCTCCGAACCCGGTGGTTGTACCAAATAAACTCATGATTGGTGGAGTTTACAATGACCTTAACAAGGGAACAAAATTAGGCACATTAAATAGTAATTCATCAAACCCATGTAGTTAAGCAACCTACTTTCTAATTGGAAGATGTCCTCTTGAATTAAATGGATTAAAATAGAGATCTAACGTTAATCTGCTAATAATAATGATAATTATAATAATAATAATAATAATAATAATAATAATAATAATAAACATAGCTTGATATATCCATAACAAGTTAGGTGGATGAGGATCTGTCAATACAGCTGGGTGGCCATAACTAAAGAGGTTGTATTGTTGACAGCTAACATAAGCTATTACATGCTACTGAATGCAACACACGAAAGGTTCATGCTGGTGGAAATATTCGTGAGTATAAAGCACATTTAAGACAACACTAGTCAGTCAGATGACAAACTTATGTCGACTTCACTATAACTAACCGCTTAGATGAACGTAAAGGCAAACATACATTGGTTGAGCTATTCAAACAAGCTAACAATAGTCAAGCTAATGTGTAGCTTTTTGGCTTGTGCACATAGCGACATATTCTTGTGAATAATTAAGCATTATTCATATGGTCACATTGTAAAAACAAGTATCGATATATCTTGCCAGCTATATGCTGAGATGAATTAAGCAGAAATGCCGCTCGAATTTAGGATACATGCAGTGGGCGGCATACGAAAGTTTATTTTCGTCCCAAACACTGCAACCCTTCTTCAAAGTCTAATCCAGAGCACTAAATTCTAACATTGTTTGGAAATATGGGTGAATAAAGGATACATACGGTGACTATTCGTTAATCTTTACAGCATGCCAATCGGTACAAATCTTGAGCGCAACCATGGGTGTGTGATGGCGCACAGAAGTGTGGCGTTCGGTGATCTGTCGCAGTTTGACGACGTGCGCCAAGCTCTGATGGTGCATTACAAAGTAGAACCGCCAGGGAGCAGTGTTTTCAGTACTGGCAAAAGGCATCGAAGTGTGCCAGACCATTTGCCAGTTTGATAGAAGGGAGCACTAATCAACAGTGTAATACATGATTCATGTATTCATGATTCATGAGTTATGGTCACTGAATCATAGATCATTCAATAGCTTATTGGTAATGCACATGCACACTCACACAGACACAAACTAACATACACATTTTATAGTGGGGTTCATCACCTTTTTACATGGTCGCAAAAACTAAAATGTTTAGAAAGTCAAGTCAATTCAATGGCATATGAGCAGCAATAGGTGCATATTAATGTTTAATGATTTTTCTATCTTAAATTATTAATCAATATAAGTAGCTGTAATCTAAATTGTGACCTTATCACAGTGTAATTTCTAAAGCAAAGCTGTCTTTAATTTAGAAGCTGCATCGTATAGCACAATTTCACTGCCTCACCCTTGTGGCTTTGGCACAGTGGACTGTTTCCCTTGTGGTCTGTCATGGGTTTATTTAATTGTATTGACACATCTGTTATAAAAAACCTGTTTTGTTTTTTAATAGTCTTCATACTGTGGTATTTCACCCCAACTCAATTCAATGTAATCAAATTAAATTAGCTGGGCTTTATTGGCATGGGAAAAGAACATCCATACTTCCAACACATGTAGAAAGTAAAAAATGATAAAAAAAAATATTGAAATAGACAAATGCACAATATGGCACTATACTCACTATCTGAGTAAGTACTCAACTAAGAGTGCATACAGCTACCCAAAAGCGTCCACACTGTTGGTACGGTTTTAGAAATAAAATTTACGTTAATTAGTAACGTAAAGTATCATTGTTGTAGAAGATTTAAAAAGTTTTATTCAGAGATCCAAAGTACATTGCCAACAAAGTATAGCATAAAGTATAGTCTCCTTTTTTCTCCAGCTATACGATGGCTCCGCACTGGAGCACTTTGCAACTCGTCGAAGGTCCACAGTCATTCATGTGGGCTGATGGCATGTCCCTTCATGTAGCTCTACCCCCCGAGCCCCCCACCCACCCACAACAAGGGTGGGCCCCGACTTGATTACCTGGGTTACAAATGTCTTTTCTAGAGGGGAGAGATTAGGAAGGATTATCCCTCATTACATTTTGATTGACCGTTATGGCATCCCCCTTTCCCACACAAACACCCACCCACACACACCCACACACAAACACACACACAAGAGAATGTGCAATCCTGTCTACTTCAAAACTGTGTTTGGGTGTGTGTGGGTGTGTGTGTGTGTGTGTGTGTGTGTGTGTGTGTGTGTGTGTGTGTGTGTGTGTGTGTGTGTGTGTGTGTGTGTGTGTGTGTGTGTGTGTTTGTGTGCGTCTGTGTGTTTGTGGTGTTTACTTAATGGATGTTCATCTGTATGCTTTAGGGAGGACTAGGGTTGGAATGTGGTTGTAAAGCTTGGATGAAATATAGGCATAAAAAGTTATTTTCTTTCTTTCTTTCTGCCTATTTGCAAACTTTATAAATACCTGTGTGCCGAAGAAGACCTTTTTTGCAAACACACACAATTCTAATGCATGCAATTATAATTCAATGGCTTTTCTCCAGCAAATCTAAAAGTGAGGTAGAGGTAAGAACAATAAGGAATTCAACCCAGAACGTTTCGACAGGAGGTCCAGCCCGTTAACCTCTAGACGATATGCTGCTTCAAAAGCAATTACAATAATTTCACACACAATTCAGGACGGGTCATCAAAAAACGGTGGCACACACAAGAGCAGAGCCCAGGGACTCTGGGTAAGCCACACAGCGGGAGTCCTTGGCTGGGTGGGGATCACTCTGGCTCCTACTATGGGAATGGGAGCACGGGCACACAGAGGAGTTGGGCTGTTACAGTCTTGGACCACAGACACGCCAGAATACACCTCTTCCTCATCCCCCTGCTCATCCCCATCCCCCTTACACACACACACACACACACACGTTTGTGGAATCAGTTTGTAGTTATGGAATTGGGTCAATGTGGTTCCATTGACATCTTCTATACAAAAGCTTCACGAATCCTTATTTTGCTTCTAATGTCTGCCAGTTTGCATGCGTTGGTGTGGGTGTGAGGGGTATGCTTTGTGTATATCTGCACATGGCCTGATCTGTTGGTGTTTGAGTGCGTGTGTGGCCGCGCCCATGCGTGGGTGCGCGCATCCGTGCGTGTGTGTTTACTGATCGATTGTAGAGTATTGGTGGTATTTGCAACCAAAAGAAGAATCCCTGCCTATGGCCACTGATCTCTCAACCAATACATAAGCTATTGGACACTTGCATCATTACTTTCGTGTCAGCGCAATCATGGCCAAACAATGAGCGCTCCGATAGGGCACTCAGGGTTAGGACTGTTATCACATTCTGAGGACCCCAATCTCATTAACAAGATAGAGGGGTGACCGTCCCGAGAAGCAGAGTTCATTGGTCTACTCTTGTTCGACTTTTATCAACAACTAGGAACCCCCCACCCCGCAAAAATGAGCCCCCAATCTTTTGGCCCATGGGCTCTGGCATTATAAATACGCCTTCCCCTCCCCAGACGAAGCAACTCAATAAAATCCCCTCGCAAGAGCCCTTTGCAACATGAGCGCACAATAGCAATCCACCACCAGTACAAGTGGAGGTAGTCCACAAGATTGGCATCTGCTAAAGGTTATTTTGTCTTTTACTATACAATTGAACGACACAAGTTTTTTTTTTTTAATGACAAATAGCAGCCAATTGAAATTAGGCGACAACTTACTGGCGTGCGTAAAATGGCAAAACTTGTACCACGCGAGTTGGTTCTCGGTCTCTTCCTATGGATTTACAGTGCGTTCGCAGACGTGACATTTACGTCTAACTTCTCCATGGACAACGAGGTGCACTCCAGCTTCATCCAGCGGCGCCTGCGGAGCCAGGAGCGCAGAGAGATGCAGCGGGAGATCCTCTCCATCATGGGGCTCCCGCACCGCCCGCGACCCCACGACCACAACACACAAAACGCAGCCGCCCCTGTGTTCATGATGGACTTATACAACACCATCTCCCTGGACGCCCAACTGCCCGGCTATTCATATTATAAGGCCCCAAAGTACACTACCCAGGCTCCGCCGAGGGGGACACCGCAGGACAGTCGTTTACTCGATGACGCCGATATGGTGATGAGTTTCGCGAATCTTGGTGAGTTGATGCCTTCACTTTTGAGCAGTTCCTCCCGCTTAACAAACAAACAAACAAACACAATCTCAGTATCTCTGAAGTCTTCAGGATTTATAAATAGTATTGTGTAATGCGTATAATATTCATTCATGCGTATCCACTGTGTATAACCTACCTAACCTAACCAACACATTGATCTTGGCTTAATCAATAATTTCTCAAAGGCAAGTAAAAGTTCACAGCGGTGTCTTGCACACACTAAACATCCGTCTTTGGCTGCTGCGACACAGAAGTTTGTGTTAGCTGTCAAAAAACTCTCCTTCCTAACGCCTGTGCCAGAACCCCTCTCAAAGTCCCGGGGCTTAGGGTAGGCCTACTTATTATTTTCATTAAATAACCAGGCAGTAGACTCCAATGGGTGGTCACTATTTGAAAACGAGGCTGTCCAATTTGAAAACCTTTCGAAGCAGCAGTATATAAGAGTGGACGTTAGTGAGGCTTTCTTACGCATGACTGGGATTGGATCAAGGTGGATACTTCTCAATCCAAGCAGACAACCAGAACGAGGCACACGCAGTAGGCCTACATCTAAACCCTTGATTGAATGAATTACTTCTTTGTTTGTTATTGTGCGCTTGAGTGTGCGTGTGTAAACAAGCGACGTGCTCACGTCCGGGTTATGTGCGCACACCAAGTTGTTGTGTATGTGTATGTGCTTGTGTGTGTGTGTGTGTGTGTGTGTGTGTGTGTGTGTGTGTGTGTGTTTCTGTTTGTGTGCTGTCTCTCTGTATTGGCCTGCATATGTCCAGTATGGTGTGTGTCACATGTTGGAGTGGGCGTGAGGGCACCCTGACCCCCACGCCAGCAGGTTCCCTTGGAGACCCCGCTGGCAGCCCCTCTGTCCCTATGGTGAAGCGGCAGAATGCACTGTGGCTCGCTGCCGGATGTGGGGGTCCCCTCCAACGGTCATCCCGCTGGTCCCCTCCTTGGGACTTGGGCTCTTGCCTCAGGGCGTGGGGAGGGTGGGGGGCTGTGGAGGGCTGTGGGGAGGGGGGGTCATAGGGTCACTATAGATGGAAGAGGTCTCATCCCCCTTGAACATCACCAACATCTGGCCTCCCACTGTGTCTTTGGGGTTGTTACAAATGGAGGAATTCAGTAGCAAACATGTTAGAATAAACTGATAGTATTAGAGTAATACAAATATATATAGTAAAGGAATTGAGAGGGATACTACACGACACCATACAGGTTCACTGTGTCATCCCAGGTCACTCACAGGGCTCTCCTGGGCCGGTGTGAATGTCTGTCTAGGTGGTCCCCGTGATGGGCTGTCCCAAATCCAAACTGGATTATGGTACTTCCCCCCCCCGACAGACCACAGCTTCCAGTCGGGGGCAGTGCTGGTTCTAGCACCCATTGTTCTTGGCTATATAGTGCCTCGGTGGAAAGTATTAGGTCAGTGATAAGTGGCGGCAACGTGGGCCAAAGTATTTGGGAAAATGAAATAAATACTTAAATAGAGTCACTGAGAGTTTGCTGTAATGAGCGCGGGCCGTTCACTGTTTAGAGCTTGTTTTGAAAGGATCTTCTGGCTGATTCCCCGTCCACGTATGCAAGGAGGGCTGTCTAGAAGCCTTTTGAAGCCAATACGACTCACACATGCCCCTGCATGCACACAGCCACCCAGTCAGTGAGGCTGTTACCGTGGCACCCGGAGCGTAACTTTAGCATCCCACAGCGCCGTGCGGACCTCACACAATGGGCCAGTGTTGATAACAGAAGTTCAGTTATTTCTATCATCTCATTCAACTGTTCTGGGCTGGATCATGGGTAAAGGGTCCGTAGGCTGAAGTTACGGTAAACATTTATAGCCTGGTTTCAGAGGCAGAACTACTCTGTTGATCCCCACTGTTGCAGAAACATGTATGTAACCCTGTCTGTTTGCTTGGGACATCTTTAGTGGGGGCCAACCTGGGCTTTTGCTACAAAGATTGCCTGCCAGACATACACATTTATGTACAGCAGGATAAGATGGACCCCATTGACCAGACATGGAAAACCTGGCATCATCACAACAGGTTGAAGGTCTTTGCTTCACGGTATACAAACTGTGAAACATTTTTCTCGAACATGAGCACAGTGGTGGCTGAAGCCGACAAGTCTAAACCTGATTGTTGGTGCTGATAAGCTGATCAGTGGGTAACATAAGATAAGGCCATGGGATTACTTGATCCTCCCAAATATCTTTTACGTCCCTGCATCATGAAAACGCATGAAACGACTGCTGAACAGGTTAACAGCGTATAGATCACCAAAGGTTGAAAGCATGCTTCCTTGAGTCTCATACACTTTCTGGGTTTGCAACTAAAACTTTACGCAAAAAAGGTGCAATTTAAGATAACCAATTTATTTTTCGAATATGTCTCTGCCGCCTGTAAGCGTTGGTGGTTTTCATTCTTTCAGATGGAGTTCATTAATTTAAATGAATACCCCTCAAGAATATACCATGAATATGCCCCCCAATCTACTGTTAATTTAAAAACAAGACACATGTTTGCTATTTCAGTGTTCCCCTTTATGCATGCTTATCAAATACGTTCCCATTAAAGCCGACCCGCCCACAGAACACCTGGCTGTGCTCCAGCGTCTCTCATTAACTGGCAGAAGGTTAATGTGTGGGGCATATCTGCAGGGCCCTGAATGGGTCCGGATGACTCCAACGTGTTGAAATGCCTCTCACAAGTTTGCATATCTGAGCTCTAATCCCCCGAGTTAATGGCTCCTAACGTAAACACACCGTGCCTTACAAGCAATTATTGCTTTCATAAAAACGCCCCCGCCGTTCCTCTGCAGCATTTAATTGCGGTCAGACAAACGACTTGCCGGGTTCAGTGTGTGCTCCCTTAACGACGCGCGGCTTGTCTGTTTGTTTGCCGGTGGAAGGGTAGTTTAATATTTTTTTCTTAGGGGGTCTGCGCTACAGCTTGTGTGTGTTTTGCTTTTGGATGACATTTGTGCGGTTTGAATGTTTCGCTGGGAAAGGAGATCTGTGGACAGCGTGGGTCTGGAGGCAAGCGTACATGGATGCACTTAGAATGTAAGACAGCATTAAACATTCATGGTGATGTCTTGGTGATGATGTCATGGGGAGGATGTCATATGCCCCCTCCCTCGGGGGGTGAGATGTGTTTAAGATGGTTAATCGGTGCTCCATTCTGAGCCCCTTCGGATGGGGGCTTCCTGCAACTATTCCCAAGGACATACAAGCTGGGTAACACTGTGAAAACAATGGACACTGGAAAACTCCAGGAAAACCCGAGAAATGTTAGTGGCCACCTCTGCTGCTTCTGGAAACTCTGAGAGCTGTAGATGTGCAAACCAGCAAAGCAATCTAGGGAGTAAAGCAACTAAAAGGCTGCCATGCCTATTATTCCAACCTTGAAATAGGCACAGCCTGTGAATGAAATCACTGACAATACAAAGCAAAATGCTTACAGAAGGCGTGTGCGTGCGTGTGTGGCCGCACTTAGGTGTGTGTGTGCGCAGATTTGTGTGCGTGTGAGTGTGGTTGTGTGTTCAATGTTAGTGTGTGTGTGTGTGTGCATGCTCGCATGTGTTTGTATTTCTGTGTGTGTGTGTATAAGCACAAATGTATGTGTTTGTATGTGTCTCTGTGTGTGGAAGCTTTGGTTGCTGTGGTTTTACTGGCACTGCCTGAACTGGCCTTTTCTTGTGGTCGGCACATGTGTGCAATTTAAACATTGAGCCAATTTGAGCCCCGCGTGTGGTTTTGCCCTCTGCGTCGGGCACATACGCTAGACTTGACTTAAGTGATGTTTAGATCAATCACTTCCCCCCGTGGTCGGTCCTATTTCTGATGAGGAGCTTCCGAGATGTGGGCAGATCGTTTTGGACCTCTTTGATTCCGTGGCGCTCTGCGTGGACGTATGCATCCACCGACCAGCTCTGTGTCTGATTGAACTCAACCAAAACTGTGTGGCGTTGGGGCAAAGACACTCTCCTCTCTGAAGAATACTGTTTGTGCTCCCTGATTGTGTGTCCTAGCGTCGTTAAAAGCCTATTTGCTTCAATAAGTGTTATGTCCGGATTCCTTATTTTACACAACATCGATCAGGGATGTGACTCTGTAAACATCTCACATCAGTCCCATCTCCAGTACTAATACAAAAAAAACAACAATGATCTTTATTTAGATCCCAGCTTTCTAATCCAGAGCTAAACTTACTTTGTTGCCTCTCCAAAAGTAGACACGGATCAGGACGGGCATCGCCATGGCAACCACAGACGGGGGTACCGCTTCGACCTGTCCCGCATCCCAGAGGGCGAGGCGGTGACGGCCGCCGAGTTCCGGATCTACAAGGAGTACATCCGGGAGCGGCAGGAGAACGACACCTTTAGCATCAGCGTGTTCCAGGTCCTGGCAGAGCCCCCCTACGGGTAGGAGAACTGGCCCGCCGAGACATTATGAATCATATCGTAGAACGTGGACAGGAACAACACACATATAGCACACATATGTGTTTATTATGCTTATTAAGAGGTAAAAAGGAGACTTTTATAATGTACAAAAAAAAAAGAATAGGGTTAGCAAGGACAAATCCTTTTCAAAACTGGTGTACACTTTCACAAAGGTGAAATTATAAATATTCCTCCTCCTATTTGATCGGACATTACTCATTAATATCATGCTACATGTGAGGCGGTTACACTGCAGGTTGAGCTGTGATCGTCTCCATGTGAGGCGGTTACACTGCAGGTTGAGCTGTGATCGTCTCCATGTGAGGCGGTTACACTGCAGGTTGAGCTGTGATCGTCTCCATGTGAGGTGGTTACACTGCAGGTTGAGCTGTGATCGTCTCCATGTGAGGTGGTTACACTGCAGGTTGAGCTGCGATCGTCTCCATGTGAGGTGGTTACACTGCAGGTTGAGCTGTGATCGTCTCCATGTGAGGCGGTTACACTGCAGGTTGAGCTGTGATCATCCACATGTGTTGGGTGGCACTGTTTGGACATGTACGCAACACACTGTTGAAACAGGTCCAATGCAACACTTTCTTATGAGTGTGTGTGTGTGTGTGTGTGTGTGTGTGTTTGTGTGTGTGTGTGTGTGTGTGTGTGTGTGTGTGTGTGTCTGTGTGTGCGTGTGTGTGTGTGTGTATGTTCATGTGTATGTGTTTTTATGAACTTTCCTTTGTGTGTGTGTGTGTGTGTGTGTGTGTTTGTACGAACGTTCTAGTGTGCGCGTGTGTGTGTGTTTGTGCGTGTGTTTGACCGAACATTTGTGTGTGTGCGTGTGTGTGCGTGTGTTTATGCGAACGCGCGTGCGTGTGTGTGTGTCTGTGTGTCATGTGTCAAATAAATCTCAAGGGGGGGTTCAGCAGCTGTGGATCCACAGCCCTGTTTGCTTTAGCAGCGCTGGGCTTCTCCACTCTGTGATCGTCAGCACCCAGGCTGTTTACACAGGCATTAGCGTCAATTACCCCGACATGAGTGGGGCTCCCAGGGCAGTCCCTCTGCTCTCACACTGCCACTCGTAATTAACCAGCAGTGGTGCTCCGATGATGTGTTCATCATAGGGGGTTTGTCTTCCCCTGCTGTCCTCTCACCATGGCGTGTTGCATAGGAAGGGCAGGGTTTATATTTCCGTCTCCGTCAGTGCTTTTAATTGATATCATTATCTATCAACATCTTCCTGCCTGGTGTTTGGTGCCTTATTTTAAAACGGCTTATATTCTGTTAGGGCAATGAAAACATAGCGCTATAATACCCCCCCCCCCCCCTCTCCCCCACACACCTTTAATACAGTACCAGCTGAGACAAGACAGAGACAAACAGTTCAGTGAATCATGCCTACGGACACGGGGAAAGACTCCTTCCGAGGCACAGTCCCGGGACATTCTTCACACTTTTTACAATTGTTATATTTCGTTTATTTTTTAAACTGCATTCTTATTTTAAATTGAATATGGAGACAGGGAGGGAGGAAGAAAGAGAGGGATTAAGAGAGAGAGGGGATGTAGACATATATCTAAGGAAAGAGAGGGAGACAATTTATATAAAAAAGAGATGGCGAGAGAAGGAGAGAGAAAGACACATATACATACATGGAGAGAGAGAGAACGGGGGAGAGAGGTATATAGAGAGAGATCCATGTTCCATGCCGTCGGTGACAGGCCGGCTGGGATGCCGAGGCGTTAAGAGCAACCGCATTGTCATTCACAGACCCCCCCCCCGCCCGCCCCCATCCTCCTCAGACACGACAGGAGACGGTGAGATTGGTCCCTGTGATCTGCCTGGGGGGGGGGGGGGGGGGGGGGGTGGGGGGGGCTTGCTGCAACCCACGCATCTGTAAACAAACCGCCGTCTGTGACATCCCCCCTGCAGAAGGCATTTATCAGTGTCGGAATTTCATAGCTTGACTCAGTTTTCCCTCTGATGCCACAGCACTGAGGTGTGCCATAACTCTGTTTGTGTGTGTGTGTGTGTGTGTGTGTGTGTGTGTGCATGTCTGTGTGTGTGTGTGTGTGTGTGTGTGCGTGCGTGTGTGCGTGCGTGTGTGTGTGTGTGTGTGTTTGTGTGTGTGTGTGTGCGTGCGTGTTTGTGTGTTTGTGTGTGTGTGTGTGTTGCTCACCCCCTCAGGCCTATGATGACGTAAGGTGTGATTTGAGTCTTTGAAGGTGTATTTTTTTTCTCTCTCTCTCTCTCTCTCTCGCTCTCTCCTTCTCCATTTTAATTTGGATAATTGGTTTCTGATGGCAACAAAAAAAACACAAAATGAAAAGTACTTTTAAGATGGTGGTCCGCACGCACACACACACACACACACACACACACACACACACACACACACCCGCACAGCATTATGTAGCTACCACTCTGCCCCGTCCATGTATATGTGTCTTTATATGTTCCATGTGTCCTCTCCTAGGGACCGGGAGCTGCTCCTCCTGGACCAGCGGGTGCTGTGGGCCCCAGAGGAGGGCTGGCTGGTGTTTGACCTCACCACCACCAGCAACCACTGGCTGATGCGCCCCGAGTACAACCTGGGTGTGCACCTGCTGCTTCACGACAGCAGCGGTAAGGCCCACCGAGACCCCGCCCCCCCCTTAGGCTCTACTGTAGCTCCTTTCACTCTGCTCCCGCATAAGAGGCTCATCGTTATTGTTGGGCCGGTGAATGCAGATCAGATGGGTTTCCTTCTCTAAAATAGAAATGAATACAGTTGTATTTTTCTTACATTGTACATAAAGGATTTTTCTTATAAATATACATATTTATACGCTCATGCTAAAAATATTATAAAACACACTTTAGAAATACTACTCGTATTTTTTCTAGAGGTGTTCTTTAAGTGTAGCCTAAATAATAACAATAATAGCACATTGGATTTATGTACTCTCATCGTGGACCAAGTGGCTTTACATGTGTGGACAAGAATACAAAGTCTACAGTGAAACAAAGACCGTAACAGAGGGGAAGATGTGAATGGGCCGGGGTGGGAGGGCCTTCAGGGGTTGGAGTGGCTCTTGGGACTGACTCCTACGGTTGACGCCTGTTGTGTGGCGTCCTGTCTCCCTCTGCAGGCCGGCGGGTGAGCCCCAGCCTGGCGGGCGTGGTGGGGGGCGGCGGGCCCCAGGAGAAGCGGCCCTTCATGGTGGGCTACTTCAAGGCCAGCGAGGGGCGCATGCGCAGCGTGCGCTCGGCCCACGGGGGCAAGGGCCGCCACGGGGTCCGCGGCCGCGCCCAGAAGACCCCCCAGGACGCCTCGAGGGCGGCGGAGGCGGCAGCAGGTGGGCCTCGCATCTCACGTCACACGGGGTGGGGGTGCAGTGGGGAGGTGGTGGTCGGCTCCCAGCCATAAGGGACTGGAGTCGATCAAAGCAAAAGCTAAGCTGGAAGGTCTAAGTTATGTTCTTGTGTTTATTCTCTTCATTCTTTTGTTTTGGTCGGTGTTTGTTACTGAAATGTAATTGTATTTATTTTGTTTTTTTTGTTTTTTTCTCAGGTAACCTTAGTAACAAAAAACAGGGCTGCAAGAAGCACGAGCTGTATGTCAGTTTCAGAGATTTGGGATGGCAGGTAAATTCCAAATATTATTATGTATATTATTATAATCTCTGAATGTCCCCTGACATTCATTCCCATTGAGTGTAAATTTCAAGTAATGTTTCAATGAACCAATCCTCATCTTCTTTCGTTTCCTCCCTCTCCTCCTCCTAGGACTGGATCATAGCTCCCGAGGGCTACGCAGCATACTACTGTGAAGGAGAGTGTGCCTTCCCGCTCAACTCCTACATGAACGCCACCAATCACGCCATCGTCCAGACTCTGGTAAGCGTCGCAAACACAGAAGCATGGGAGGCCTTTTGTCTTGATCAAGGAATCTATATTATTATATTCATGTAACTATACTGTACAGTTAATAAGTGCCCTCTCTATGGTCACAGAGCCAAAACTATAGACTTGAATACATTTGAATGATCTTTTCACTGTAACACTCAAATAAAGGCACAGCAACAGACACAGGTTATACAATTGCCGGGTTTTGATTGGTGAAAGTCCCATCAAGTATCCTACCAGTTAAAGGGCGGGACATCAGGAGCAAACCCAGCACCTCTCAGTCAGGACTCAAAACACTATGATCAATACACCATCCTGCAGCGCATCCTGTCGTTGTATCCACTTTGAATCGGCATGACTTATTGTTATTTCCGTCCCTGACCTTTGACTCCATGGTTCCCCCAAACCCCCCACTCAGGTCCACTTCATCAACCCGGAGACGGTACCCAAGCCGTGCTGCGCCCCCACCCAGCTCCACGGCATCTCGGTGCTCTACTTTGACGACAGCTCCAACGTCATCCTGAAGAAGTACCGCAACATGGTGGTCCGAGCCTGTGGCTGTCACTGACCCCCCCGCTGCTGGCTGTCACACTCTGTGTCCCCCACGTCTTCCCTCCACTTATGAATGACTTTGGGGGGACTGACTGGGCATGGAGTACAGACGCCGGCGTTCAGGGCTGGGGTCAGGATACGGCAGCGGACAGAAGGAACCGCCGCCGCGGTTGGATCTAGAGGAGGTACGAGGACAATCACCCATTGTTGGGCCCAACATACCGTAGGAGTCTCTTTGTGTTGGTGTTTCCTCCCGGTGTGAAGATTCAACACCGCTCTGGTGAACTTTAACCCGAGTCTCGGGACTGCAGACCCACCGGCACACAGTCTTGGCGAGAGACAACAGACCCGGCGTCAGAGGACCAAGTGGAGGGGCGCGATCTTAAACAGGACGGTTGTTTACATGTGTTGGCCAACTCGACTCATGGTCGGATGTCATTGGCTATTCAAATCCTTCTGGAAGTTTATGGATCTCCATTCAGCAATCAGAATAGTGTCGGATATCTAAACACTGTCATTGTTCACCATAATTTCGTTCACACTTACAGGGAGCAAAACGGGGCCACCGAGTACCGTCTTTGGCTGAGATGCACACCCATGTACCCACATAGTACTCGGCCTGGCTATAGACCCCATTTTGAAGGCGTCAATATATGTTGATGTTATCTGGTGTGTTCATTCTAGCCACTGATTATAGAAAAAAACATTCCCTGGCTTTAAAACTGAACATATTCAAAGAAGTTGAAGGTAATATAAATACAAAGCTCATACATTTCTCCAACGAGTGTACATTTTGGGATTTGACTTCCTGTCGTAAATATTTACCTACAGACCTCTCTATCGGCAACTGGGCTGCCCTGATCTGATAACCACCGAAACTATTAAGATGCCTTAGGATTATCTTGTGTATTTAGTCTCTTTAGTAATGGAAGAACAATATTGGAGGGGAAGTAATAGAAGATATTATGTAGCTGGGGAAGGTGGCTTTACCCGACTTTTCACAAATATCTCGACAAAAAAATGCATTGCTGGCTGCGTTGACTGAATACCGACATAAAATATACAAAACCTATTCAAAACTGAATCATAATAGAAATTTCATGTTTTTATTGAGAGCGGATGTGGAAGCAGTGCAGGGTGAACAGGGGGAATACATTTGCCAGGGATTTTATGGGGATAATAGACGGAGAAGTCAGTTCAGTCGTTGAGCTGTGAACCGGTGGATAAGTAATTCAGACTGACATTTATTGGCCACGTGAATGAAGGAATTCCACTGAACCCACACTGCTCTAGACACAGGAAACCTTCTGTCAAATAAAGCTGGACAAGGAGAATGAGTACGCCTAAGGCTTGTAATCCTGACATTTTGGAACGGTTGTAAAATATTGCTTGAAGAGCTGAATCCAGATACAAATATTGTTTCACTTCAGACGTGTTTAATGCTCACTCCTGTTGTTTACGATGGACTTCTGTTGCAACAGTTGGTCAAAATTGGATAAAATAAATGGGAAGACTAAATGGTGTTTAACAAATAACAGGAATAGGTAAATAAATACAATAGCATCATGCCATATTAAGTGATTTATGTTTTTACATTTCTCAGGGAACAATCAATAAATGCACATAATCCAACCAAGCAGAAGTTGTACGGTACTTCACTACCAACTGATTGTGTTATTATTTTAGGCAAGGATATTTTTTCAAATGTTAACATGAAAATAAAGCCTAAAAGAACCCTAGATTCAAATTTTGTTTAAGTTGGATCGACAAAGCACAATCTATCTGACTCACAACTATTACAATAGCAGAATATTAAATCAATTAATTAATCATTGCTATTGAAGTATATTGTTTTCGACATATATAAAACCCAGTTGGCTTTTTTGGCAAAAGACAAAAGCTTAAGCACAAAAATGACTCTTTATCCCACATGACAAGCATGTCATTCATTAAAACATCTCAGTCTTACCAAGATGAATCCACTACCTGAGAAGGGCTGCATTAGGGGAGTCCTCTTGCTATCAACAGTATCCACGCATGCACACATTAAAGCAAAACCAATAGACATATTCAGACATTCTGTGCAAGTTTGTTGTGTATCCCTTTAAATGGATTCCCCAGCGCCAGACTGGAGGAAGCCATTTCATCCCTCGGGTCCCTTGTGTCAAATTCAGTTAGAGGTTAAATACACTAAAGAAAGACAATCAAGCACAATTTAATTGGTTGCTTTGAGGTAGAAAAAAAGGTGCAGGTTCCACAGGACTAAACTAAACCCCACCCTAAAGGTGAGTGTTGAATTAAGAGAGAGAGTCCGTGTCAAGTTAATCTCAGGAGATGATGATCGATGACCTTCCAGTCGATCTAGTTGTGTCGTGTGACCCTGGCCCCTCACTCACTCCACTGGCCCCTCCTCAGGGTCCGGGCGCTGGGCCGGAAGGCAAGCCTTGGAACGGGTCTGCTCCTTTGGCATACACCGTCTAGCGGCGACCTCCCCCGGGTCAGGGGGACCGCTGGGAGACGCAGGGGTGAGAGCCAGGCAGACGTCTCCCACGCTCAGCTGGCCGCAGCTCAGGCCACAGAGACGGGCCGTTCGTTCTGGGCAGCAGGACGACCAACCTCGTCCACGCACAAAGAACGGGTACTCCACGTACACGTCCACCAACTCCTGCGGAAGAGACGTTATTTAGCGCCAGGCAGAGCAATGCAGTACACCCTAATCGCCATTAAGTGGCAGCATTGGACCACATTGGACACAATCAGTCACCTAAGTAATAACAGTGCATTTGAACCGAAAATGACTTAATGACCCGGCTGGTTCACCTGGGAGTTCTGGTCGTGGAGCAGGATGAGGAGGCGTGAGAGGGCAGGAGGGCAGGAGGAAGAGGAGGAGGAGGTGATGCTCTGCACCGTGCAGCAGCTGAGCTGCAGGCCCCGGCTGGCCAGGGAGCCCAGCAGGAAGTCCTCCGTCTGGAGGTCCTCCACCCGCTTGAGCCGGCCGTCCCGGAGCTCGATCAGCGAGCCGGCGGCGAAGTGGGGTAGCAGCCAGGGGAAGGGTTCAGGGGAGGGTGGTGGAGAGGAGGAGGAGGAGGAGGAGGAGGAGGAGGAGGCAGGGGGGGAGGAAGACTCAAAGATCGGTTTACGCTCTGCTTGGAAAGAGGTGAACT
>NC_136945.1:5937643-5995143 GCF_949987615.1 Pollachius pollachius | reverse complement strand
GCTTGAAGCTGGGAGACAACAGTATTCCTCTATTTAATTTGAAGGAGGGATATTTTAATAAAGGAAATAAATTGGTTAAAGAAAACAAGAAATAATCCTGTTGTCACGTCATGCTCTCACTTACCCACACCCTAACCAAGAAATATGCAGTTTGAGTTTGGCCAGGAATTCCTGCACTCCAGCGCAGTCGTAACCTTCCCTCGCAAGTATGAGAAAGGGCAGTGTAGCGGTTCCAGGAAGACCATTAATGAGCATGGCTGTTGCTTTACACAGTTTGAACTGGAGACACTGAAAGAAAGACTCGCTGGGGCCCAGGGAAGAGGAAAGCTGTTTAGTCTGCATGTTAACATAACATCAGAGCAGAGCATTACCATGTGAAAGGAGTATTTTGTGTCGTCCTATACGAAGTTGCTCTGATAATCTAAACAGGATAAATCATTTAGTTGTGTTATACATGGGTACAAGGTGTATATACCAGTGGACGACTGAGCAGTCATTGTCTGCAATTGTGTGTTGTGACAATTGAAGACAGGATACTTTCTCCAGGGGTTTGTTGGCTGAGCTATCAGGGACAGAGAGAAAAAATGTTCTTTTTTCCAAAACCATTTTAAGGCTTCCTCTTCCTTTAAAAATGAGTACACTCAGGAGACAAGTATTTGTGTCTTGGCTCCATGGTTCTCATCCGTGGATGATTCCAATGCTACGACACCCAGCTACGTAAAACAAGAGATTTATTCTCACTGGGCCATTTATTTCGGCTTTAGTTTTATATGAAGTGATGTAACGGGTTTAAAGGGAGAAGGACTTGGCCTAGTTGCGACATCAATTGTCCCTTAAGTCTTTTGTTTCGATCAGAACCCATGACGGGCCGTCTGGTCATGTCCAGGGCGCAGGGAGTTGACCTACAAAACTTCAATCTTCAGTCGCTCGAGACGGGGGTTTGGGGTGGAGCAGGGGCCTTGGGTGGAGGGGGGGGGGTTAACAGGGAGGGGATTGTTGTTCCCAAACAGTGGGGTAACAGAGGGTGACGGTGCAGGGCACGGCCCTGCCCGGCCGAAAATAGGCAGACTGACACCAAATCAAACACACACACATGCCTGCTTGTAAGTAGATCTATGACACACACACACACACACACACACTCACACACACACACACATACACACACACACACACACACACACAGACACACACACATACACACACACACACACACAAACACACACACACACACACACAGGCATCCATGCACATAGACACACACATAAATACACGCGCACATGCACATACACAAACACACACACAAACACACACACAGGCATCTATACACACAGACACACACACAAAAACACACACACACACACAGGCATCAATACATGCAGACACACACAAAAACACACACACAGGCATTAATACACGCAGACATGCAGCCATTCAATAATTCACATTCCTAGCAACTGGCTCAGGCTCAGGACAAAAGCACAAGGAAAGAAATCCTAAGGATCTTCCCAAATGACAGCAAATTTATTTTTCATTTCACAAAGTAGGCCGCACTTCTGTTCCAATGTTGGTCAACATTTAAATTTCGGCCAAAACAAGTTCTTCCCTCCCCCCCCCCCCCCCCCCCCACACACACACACACACACACACACAAACCCAAACACAACAACCCTTTTAGAAAAACAATAAAATCGAACGGCTTGAACCTACGGCTCTTAGGTCATCTACTCTGTCCGTCGTTTCACGCCGCAATTGTTGAAACCCTGATGCGTCAGGTTTTCCGCGCGGTGCCCTCGGAGACAGGAGCGGTTTTAGACTGACCATGCCAGCTGGCTGACGCCTTAATGGGGGCGGCAGTGAAGCCCGCAAGCCCACGGTTCAGTAAAAGTCTAAACAAACAGCAGGGTGGCTTCCTGTGCGAGCCGACAAACACATCCAGGCTCCCTTCTCGCTGTCGCGCCACCCTTCACTCCCAAGTCACTTCCTTCAGGCTGGGTTTTGGCAAACACATCGCTTTGTGGCCCAAGCTGTGATATCTTTTCACTGTAACACCTTCCCTCTGACTTGCACACACATGCACAGTCACATACACACACAATCATACACAGATTTTTTTTGTTTGCTTTTCATGTCAAACTGCGCTGTCCTCCCCCCTCTCTCTCTACCTCCTTCACCCCTCTCTCTCTACCTCCTTCACCCCTCTCTCTCTACCTCCTTCACCCCTCTCTCTCTGCCTCCTTCACCCCTCTCTCTACCTCCTTCACCCCTCTCTCTCTACCTCCTTCACCCCTCTCTCTCTACCTCCTTCACCCCTCTCTCTACCTCTTTCACCCCTCTCTCTCTACCTCCTTCACCCCTCTCTCTACCTCCTTCACCCCTCTCTCTCTACCTCCTTCACCCCTCTCTCTACCTCCTTCACCCCTCTCTCTCTACCTCCTTCACCCCTCTCTCTACCTCCTTCACCCCTCTCTCTACCTCTTTCACCCCTCTCTCTCTACCTCCTTCACCCCTCTCTCAACCTCCTTCACCCCTCTCTCTCTACCTCCTTCACCCCTCTCTCTACCTCTTTTACCCCTCTCTCTCTACATCTTTCACCCCTCTCTCTACATCTTTCACCCCTCTCTACCTCCTTCACCCCTCTCTCTCTTCCTCTTTTACCCCTCTCTCTACATCTTTCACCCCTCTCTCTCTACCTCCTTCACCCCTCTCTCTACCTCCTTCACCCCTCTCTCTACCTCCTTCACCCCTCTCTCTACCTCCTTCACCCCCCTCTCTCTACCTCTTTTACCCCTCTCTCTCTTACCAGTCTCTCTATTTCTCACTCACCACTCTATTTCCTACCACTCTCTCTATCTGGCATCCATCTCTCTAACCCTCTCTCTCTCTACTACACTATCTCTAACTTTCTCTCACTTGTCTCCATTTACCCTGCTAGCATGGGTTTAGTAGCAGTGTGTGACCCATGCACCTTATCTTCCATAACGCACACAGCGAAACAGGATGTGAGGTTGTGTTTATGGTTGTTGAGTGTTAAGTGATTTGTACGGATTCCCTCTCATCTAATGATCCAGTGTCTCGGAACCAGTTCCAACACATTATCTATCTGTCTACTTTCAGGATAATAATTATCTAATCTAGCTGTTCATACAAACTACATGTTTGGCCCAAAAGGAAGTGTTTTGCTTGCGGCTTTCTGTCTAATTTTTTTAATAATGAGATGGCACCCAAACGCTTTCCCATATATTTGGGAGGATAAATTAATTATGAAGGAATTATTGAAAAAGATACTGTGCACTCATGTGCAATCTGAAAGGTCTGTTATTGTATCATTTTCACACCCAACAGTTTAATTTAGGCTGAGTACACCCATGGCATTTTCCCTAAAATCTATTTGTGAGGACAGAAATGATTTCCCGTCATTGGCATAAAGTGTATGGATTCTGGGCATGCTCCACCACCCCCAAACCCCCCACATCCATGCTTTTATCTGCCTCTGAATGAGTCCTTTCTGTTTGGGCCTTTAGAGAACAGGCTCCGGGTTTGTCTTAGGGACCTCGCTGGCAAAGTGGGTCTCACAGACATGTCCGGAACTCTCTCTGTCTCTCTGACGGTTTCCGACCACGACACACTGATATCATGGCCCCCAACGGACCTAGAACGACTTTAACTGACCCCATCCCACTGGACACTGCATGACTTTAAATGAACCCTCAAACCGGACCTAGCTAACTTACACTGACTGAAAAATAAGAAAGAAGGAGAGAAACACAAAGAAAAATAATACAGAGACCTAAAGAGAGAGATAGACAGAGAGGACTTGGCGACCATTTAAAAGATGCCTAAAATCCTTTGACATTGAGGGCCTACTGAGGGCCCATAGCTTGCCGACTCCAACCTCTCTCATCCTTCCCTCTGAAAACCCAGTCTGCGACAGCTTCTGGCCACCACATTGGATGTCTTGTGGTTTCAAACCAAGAGGGCCATGGTAGTGGTGCTGTTGAGACCGATGGGTAATAGGACCTCATCAGTAGTGCACACTGCCGCTCTGTTGATCATCACGGTACTTTCCTCGGTGACGGGGTCTTCGTAACTAGGGGTCCAGTGGGGGGAGGGATGTCACTGCGGTCATAGCGGAGTTAGGTAATCTTCATTGATCCAGAGATTTCCGACGCAGCAGAATAATTGGATGGAGGACTTGATAGCCTGTTGGGAAATTGATTTCTACATGGGCAGCTCTATTTATTAACTTCGAAACTTCCCAGGCTTCTGAGGAAAAGCTACTATCAATCAGTGGTGTTAACGTGTGGGTGGTGTAGTATTTCATATCTGCATGTCCTCTCAGCCGTGGCATTGCGCTGCGTGCCTCGGAATGGGACGGCTCGCGCCGGGGAAGATGGGGACAAGACATTTATCCAACGCCATTCTGTTGTTTTGTCAATGAAAACAAGCACACATAAGGAGGACAGTTGTGTAAAAGCGTTCCATTATTTACGTCAGTTCCCCTGCATGGCAAGAGACAGTTTGAATCCTGACACCAACAGGCTAAATATGTTCTGTCGTCTTTCTTTGTTAGAGTGGAGTCCACATTTTCCTGTTTTCTTTCCCTGTAACAACACAAGGCACCAGAAAATGTCCGGTGCTCGGGCATCTGACACACACATCCTCCACTTATCCAACTGCATGGAAATACTACGACTTAAATACCCACACAGTGACACCGTGACACATCCCACAAGCAGAACACATCCTAACGGCATGCTATTTTATATAATGATGACACATCCCGGAGAAATCCTTTCCCAAGGTCAGAGAAGTAAAGCATTGTATTGCTCTTAGGCTACCTGGCTAAACTCTGCACCAAAGCATTGCATAACCATCAGTTCATCCCTTAACCCATCAGCCTTTAAAGGTACCTAGAGTCCCGCCTCGTCCCCTCCTCCCTCCCAGTCGGTTATGTAACCATCACTGCCTTCCCCTTCAAGGAACAGAGAAGCTGGGAAGGACAGTACCAGCCTACTGTTGAGGCCATCTGTTTATTAGATCTCTATTGATTAGGAGAGAGAGAGAGAGAGAGAGAGAGAGAGAGAGAGAGAGAGAGAGAGAGAGAGAGAGAGAGAGAGAGAGAGGGAGAGAGGGAGAGAGAGAGAGAGAGAGAGAGAGAGAGAGAGAGAGAGAGGGAGAGAGGGAGAGAGAGAGAGAGAGAGAGGGAGAGGGAGAGAGAGAGAGACAGAATACATTAGTCTTTCTATGTCTTTCTTGCTAGATCAGGAAATGCTTCTGAATGATGAGCGGGATGGGGGATGTCCTAGCAAGATTGACGAAACAATGTGACAACACAGGATCAGTCGAGGGAAGTGTGTGATCCTTTTGACAGGCTGTGGGGGGGGGGGGGGGGGGGGGGTACGATCTCAGTTCCAGGCTTTCACTACAAGTCAGACTGTTTATATTCTGTAGGGAAAGGGGGTTGGGTGGCTGGGTAGTGCATGGGAGGATCGAGACTTTCGTGCCCATATGCCCAACGCATCTTTCAGCTAGCTGCGTTCAGAGCTTCAGGGTTCATCCTCGCTGCCCTCTGGCTGTCTGACGAGACGTGTGGCGGGGTCTGTTGCAGCCAAGTGCCAGGGAGACAGAGCTGTCATACTGTAAAGGAGAGCAGAAACTACAGTGACAGGATGGTCGTGTGTATGTGTGTGTGTGTGTCTGTGTGTGTGTAGCAGTAACAACTTGGGCTGACACAGCGTTTTGTATCAAAACGTCCTGCTGCCACGTTTGGCCACCCCAGACATCATTTATTTTATTTTTTATTTTGTTGCTGGTTCATAACCCTTCAAGGCAACGATAAAATAGAGTCAAACGGCTAATCCTGGTTATTTTGCGAAAGAACAGGGCTCACAATAGGTGCGAACAAAGGAGGTGTTTAAGGTAGTTGCCCAACATCCTCCACTGGAATCCAAGTAATTGTCCCTGTCACGGCTCTGTAAACACCCTGATCGGCCTGCTTGTTTACCCCGACACCGGGCTGATTCACACGTCAGGAACGCATGAGCCTGGGCCAAACACACCGGATAATCTTTACTTTATTGTTCCCAATTTAGACGAGGCTAAAAAGCCTCATCCAATTAGCCCAATCACTGCCTGCGGCTTGCAATTACATCTGCGACCTAAACTTTGTTTAAAGCCAGGGCTCTATAAATGGATTTTAGGTAGGCAGGATGACAAAGAGGCTGTGCACTACTTTGGCATAACTGCAATGAAGTCATTGACTTGTAAAGGTTAATCTTCAGCGTGTTTGCTTACATGCCTCTTTACTTAAGCTAGTCAAGTCAATTTGATTTGACTTTTTGATTTGCCACAGTTGCAGTTAATCAAAAGACTTCACGGGCCCTCATTATACGACACTCAATAACCCTGAGCCTAAAAGACAAGTGAAAACTTCTCAAATCCACATGAATCAACCATGAGATGGAATAAACTGTGATCCCTCCTTCCAGGGATGGTTAGAAGGGCAAACGCTCTAATAGCTGTAGCAATGATATAAAGATCACTGCGATGTCCATTTCGAGCTAAGGTTCTTAAGGCAATGAATAACGTAAAGCGTGGGTGGATTGTTACGCACACTCTCGATATCTTGGTAAAAAATGATTTATTCTATCTTATCCAGTAACAAAAAACGAATCCAAGGCAGTTGTAAATAAGGTAAATAATGTAATCTTAATGAAAAACAAATAAGTTATATCGACAGTAGTGGTCAAAACAGAGTATTTAACCATGCTACCCTCATCCATCGGCCAACCCAAACATTTGGCCAACCTCTTTCCTTTATGACCTTTGACCTGTGATGTCAGCCATGACGTTTACAAACGTGAAATATTATACAAAATTCAAATAAGATAATAATACAAAATCATTTCATCATACCAAAACTTTTCATACTTCAAAACTAAAATATAAATTCTGCTAAAAGTAAAAGCAGCAAAATGGCTGTAACATACCGGCCCCTAGTTTTGTACAGCAAAATTACCAAATTATAAATACATACATGAACAGCCATGATTTAAATACATTGAAAGCCTTAGTTAAATATCATAGGAATACAAAGCATTTAGAGTCGAGCGTTGCCATTCCTTATCAAAGTCCGTAATCAAGAATAGCATTGAATGTATATCAAAGTCCATTTCAAATGTCTATCTAAGCAGAATGCATTTCAGTTC
Source organism: Pollachius pollachius (assembly GCF_949987615.1). NCBI lineage: Eukaryota > Metazoa > Chordata > Actinopteri > Gadiformes > Gadidae > Pollachius > Pollachius pollachius. Next base: position 5,987,932 of record NC_136945.1, on the reverse strand, counting down.
CTGAAAGGTGGTTGGGAAAAACACGAAAAGGTCTTCAGACCGCTCCTTTTTTCTTCTTCCTTCTAGACAAAAGTCCATGGGTTTTGAAAAGTCCAGTACAGTAGTCCTTAATATATGTAATTAACGCAATTCAATTTCTTTTACATTTTCATAGTAAACATAAGTACCAGGCTTTTCTTTTCTTTAACGTTCTTTATCACCATCCACATGCTTTCAGTAAGTTAACGGTTTTATCATTATAGAAACCAACGTTTCAAATCAATTCTCAGTATTTTTACTCAACTGAAATTATCTTCAAGCAGGCTCTCGTTTCGATACTCGGAAAACGTAACTGAGGTTATACATGACCTTTCTACAAATTCGATAAATAAGGATTTTCAAAACTCATTCAGTTTCTAGTGGTAAACATAACTTAGTAATGGGCCTTTCCAATACGTTGCTTTGTGTCTTAACACGCACTTTACGCACAAATCCTTTGGCATCTTTAAATGTGTCTGTAATGCGCCCTAAAGGCCAAGAATTTGCAGACTCCTCAACTAAAAGAACTAGGTCTCCTACTGAGAAGCTTCTACGGGGTCTGTTCCATTTTTGGCACTGTTGCATTATGGGGAGGTACTCTTTCGCCCATCTCTTCCAAAATAAATCACTAATGTACTGCACTTGTTTCCAGCGCCTTCTTCCATATGTCTCATGTTTGTCAAACAGACCAGGGGGTAGGATGGGCTTTCCTTTTAACAACAAAAGGTGGTTTGTTGTCAACGCTTCAAGATCATTTTGATCGTCACTGGATGGTGTTAATGGTCATTTAGCACTGCTTCGACCTCGCAGAATATTGTGTTGAGGGCCTCGTCATCAACTATTTGTTGCTTAGCGACGGAGCAGAGAATCTTTTTAGTTTGTTGCACAAGACGCTCCCAGACAACGCCATGATGTGCTCCATAAGGAGGATTGAAGGTCCATTTGATCCCTTCCTGTAAGAGTGTGGCGTGAATTTTGTCTTGGTTCAGGTTTTTTAGTGCTTGTTTGAGTTCCCGATTGGCACTTACAAAGTTGGTTCCATTATCCGATCTTATTTCTTTTACCGTTCCTCTACGTGTGTCAAGTGTATGGGCTACTTCAAGATGAACAGCACGGCATGTTAGACATGTGAATATGGTGCCATACCTTTTAACAGTATTCCTTCCCCTTTTGACCTCAACAGGCCCAAAATAATCCATTCCGACCAGAGTGAATGGAGGGAGGTCCATTAAGAGTCTGTCAGGTGGGAGGTCGGACATTTTTTGTTCACCAGGTCTTTGGTGCAGGCGGCGGCAGGTCATACATTCCCTTATGATCCTTCTGGCCAATGCATTGGCATGAGGAATCCAAAACTGCTGATGGAGTGTGGAGAGCATATGATTTCTCCCACTGTGTCCATCTTTCTCAAGCCTTTTTTCGGAGAATGAGCTCAGAGATGTTATAATGGATTTCAGGAGACACAGAGCTGACCCCGCACCTCTCCACATAAATGGTGACTGTGTGGAGAGAGTCTCCACCTTCAAGGTCCTTAGAACTCACATCTCTGAGGACATATCCTGGTCAGCTAACACATCAGCGGTGGTGAAGAAGGCCCAACAACGACTCCACTTCAGGGTACTCAAGAGAAACAAACTGGAGGAGAAGCTGCTGGTGACCTTTTACCGCTCCACTATCGAGAGTGTGCTGGCCTTCTCCATCACTGTGTGGTATGCTGGCTGCACAGTGGCTGACAGAAAAAGGCTGCAGAGGGTGATAAGGTCAGCTGAAAAAACTATTGGCTCTCCCTTGCCCTCCTTGGATGACATCGCCAGCTCTCGATGCATCTCAAGAACAAGAAGGATCATCCGTGACCACCTCCATCCCGGCCACCATCTGCTCAGCCTACTGCCCTCTGGTAGGAGGTACAGGACCCTGAAGATCAGAACCAACAGACTGAACAACAGCTTCTTTCCTTGGGCAATCAGGACACTTAACACTCATAAAACATAAAACATTAAACAGACACACATATACCTCACTTTATATAAAGTGCAATATGCTTACGGCCTTTTATATTTTATATTTATTATTCACCTCGCCTGTCCTTGTCTTGTTCCAAATGTTTTTCTTGTTATTTCTGTCTTGTTTTTTACAATTTTTAACTTAAATGCTTGTTTTTTTTTTGTATGTGAAATGCACCTTCAGTTGGCACTCCCAATTTCGTTGTATAGGCGACTGTACAATGACAATAAAGGCTATCTTATCGTATCTTATCTTATCTACTCTTTGGCAGGATGGCTGGATGTTTTGCCTCTTCAGGCAATGAGGCCTTGCTTAGCCTACAGCCAACTCTTAGGGTGCCATTAACCATCACAGGATCCAGTTTGTAGAGATGACTTGATCTTTTTATGACTTTTCCTGCAATCAAAAGCGAGATTTCCTCAGAAAAGTTCTGGTTTTGCACATAATTAACTATTGGTTGCTCAGCCTTTTCAAGATCGTCAACTGACAGTTGGCGAGTTGTTCCTTTTCTTGTTCACCTTGGGTTTGACGGACAGCTTTGAGTTCATCTTATTCTTTTCATCACACTGCTGCTTAAGTGTGTCTTTAATCTTTAGACACCATGCTACTGCTCGTTTCAGGTCCGTCCACTTTGAAAAGTATGAAAGAAGCCTGCTGGTGGGGCAAGACTCTTCCATTGACTGAACAGACATGGCGTTAATGGAAACTTCCTGTTTTATTTCAGGGTCATCCTCTGGGATAGCCTTTTCGGTCTCAATTATTCCTTGCCACAGGGAGAGTGGCAAGGCAATTACTTATCCATTTGTTCAGATGGAAGCCACTCTTTGCGCACAACTCACTGAGCTGCTGGTACAGGAACAATGCCTGCTCTGCGCTGTTGACTGCTTTCAGGCAGTCATCAACATTAAAGTTCTGTCTGTGGTGTTGGTGACTTCTTCTGAATAGTCTTCCTGATTGTCATCTGCTGTTTTTAGCAAGGCAAATGTTGCACAGCTAGGTGAGGATACTGCGCCAACGATATGCACGGTCATTCTGTGCTCGACCAGTTCTTTAGAGATGTCCCCATTGGGCCACCAGAGAAAGCACAAGAAGTTGATGTTCTCCTTTGCTACGCGGACCTGATGGAACAACCCTTCAATATCAGTGATAAATGCCACTGGACCATGGCGGAAGCGGAGTAACACGCCCAAAAGCGTGTTGTTCAAGTCAGGACCTTGGAGAAGTTCCTTGTTCAAAGAGGCCCCACCATATACTGCAGTGCAGTCGAAAACCACACGCAATTTATTTTTGCATGAGTGGTAAACACCGTGATGTGGCAGATACCACAGCTTGCCTCTTTCAGGCTGCAGCCCACTTTGAGGTACGATTTCGGCATGCCTCTTTGCCATTGCTTTGTTCATAAAAGCTTTGTATTCCTTAAAGAACATTTGATCCTTTTCAAATCTTTTTACTAGGTGTTGCGCTCTTTGGTGGGCTATTTGTCTGTTGATAGGTATGTTCACACTGGTGTTGCAAAGTGGAAGTTTCGAATAGTAATGACCATCTTTAAGTTCAGCCGATTCCGACACAATTTTCAAAAACTGCTGGTCTTCCTGTGACAATTCATCTTTCTCACCGTAATGTTGTTCCATGAAATCTTGATTGTATTGTTTTATCAACAGATTTTCCAAACAGGCAATGCTTACTCTGTTGACTTGAACACAAGTTTCACTCACATTTTCATCAGAGTCAAGAGGGCCGTTGATAACCCAGCCGAGAAGGGTTTTCACAGCATAAGGTCCGCTGCCAACACTCTTTATAACCCGCCAGGGCTCTAAGGCTCCTGGAGTATTGATTCCTATCAGCAGCCCTATGCTAGTTTTGAGTGTTGTTAACCTCCTCAAGGTAGGACCATTTTCTTATGTCAGCTGGTTTTGGAATATCCTTGTGTGTCACAGGGATTGATTGTTGTGTAAAAACATCAGGCAACTTCAGAAAAGTGTCAGTGTCCAATGCAGCTACTTCCAACCCAGATATTTTAAATGTGGCCACTGCTTTCTCTTGACCCATTGTTTTCAACAAGATCTGCGTTTTCTTTCCAGGGGCACAAAGCTGTGTGGCCAATTCCTCCAATGCAAACGTGGCCAAGCTCCCTGGATCCAAGAATGCGTAGGTTGTAATGCATTTTATTCCCTTTTCCAGCTTTATTTTGACAGGCACAATAGCCAGGGCACACTTTTCTTTTCCGGCCCCAGTATCGCTACCAGTTGCCATAGAGATGATTGCTGAAGTTGTGGATGGCATTGTGCCAGTTTGAGCTGTTCTTTGATTTTCCTTTCTTTGCATGTGCAGAACTGTGGGATGGTTTTGTTCACACACTTTGCAGGACAGGCATTTCTAGCAACTTTTGCTCATGTGTCCATATTGCAACCATCGGAAACACATTCCTTTTGACTTCAAGAATTCTACCTATTCATTATTTTGTTTGTTCTGAAATGTTTTGCATACTTCGCATATTGGGTGGTTTTTATTGCAGAAAATGCAGGGTTTTGCGAATGCACTTAAAGTTTGTTGTTGTTGGATTGTACTGGTGAAACAGCGGTTGCGAAACTGCTTTTTTTTCTGGAATTTGGGTAGGCTTTGCTTTGCGTTGTTACTGGTGGTTTGGTCACCGGAATCTGAATCTCTCCAAAGATTGGATCCAACATTATTTGAGACTGTTTGTCGATAAAATCGAGCAGATCATTAAAAGTGGCTCTTTTCTTGTTATTGTCATTAATACTGCCGACAACGGCTCTCCATTTGTCACAGTTTAAAAGGCAATTTGGAAACAATTATCTTTACACTTGAAGGGGTTTCAAGATCGGAGGTGAAATCTACTTCTTGCATTGTGTTGCGACAGCTTTTCAGGAAAATGGCATTGGACCTGAGGCCTGGTGCATCCTCTGCCTTGATGGCAGGCCATCCAAAGGCTCTGTCCATAAAGGCAGAAGTGATTCTGATTTTGTTTCCGAAATGCCATTGAAGTGGTTTCTTTGCCTCTTGGTAAGCATGAGTTGGTGGCAAAGGAAAACAACTGCGCACAAGATTCTTCGGTTCTCCAGATGTATATTGCTCCAAATAGTAAAGCCTTTGCTCCATGTTGTCCGTTTTTGTTTAGATTGTTGTGGGTTTCCATAAAAAACTGAAATTTCCCTTTGTGGGAGCTGAGACGATGCTTTTTTTTTCTGAAGGTTTTCCTCAGACAGAACTCAAATTTTAGCTTCGGCTTCAGCTACTTTGGTTCGCAATTGATGTTTTTGCTTTTTTGACTTAATTCACAATTCCTCCATTTCAAGCTCAAGTTGTTGGTCAACCGACTCCGATCGCGGAACTAGCATGGCGTGATCCACTCGCGCTTCTGAGAGCGCTTCTGAGAGCGCCTCCGAGGCTTTGCTACCGCGACTTGAGACTCGACTTGCCGCATTGGCTGCAGCCTGCGAAACGCTGTTGTGCAGCGACACAGACTCAACATCTTCAGTGTGCACATCGTCAGCCCCTTGCTCAAGCTCATCAGCAGCCACTTCAACATTTTGTTCAGCTGCTTCTGCTTCCACAATCCATAATTGCACGCCATCCAAATGCGCAGCTTTCGGTTCAAACCAGACATTCTGATCGTGTTCTTTTACCTCTTCTGGCAATAAAGCTTGAACTGTTTCTTGTAATTCAATAAATCCTTTCAAGAAGCACAAAAGTTTTAAAACAGATTCTCTAACTTCTTCCCTTGTATCGCCAGCTTCCATAAGAGCAACTATTTCATTTTGTTTCCTTGTTAGACCTCCTAGCCTTCCTCGGCGAGTTCTGATCAATTTAAACAATGTCTTTTCTTTCTCAATCATCCTTATCTCCTCTTCGATTTTCTCTTCGCTTTCCACTTGATCTGCCATATTTGCACTTTATACTTTAGTAATAATTGTGATCAAACATTTCATGCGGGCGCGGCGGCCCGACGTTACTTCATCCCCGTTTTACTCACAGGTTTCGTTGATTTAAGCTTCCAAACTTAACGTCCTTCTCCTCCAAGGTCCAAGTCCAATGTCGAAGTTCATCAATCCTTCCGTCTATTTTGACTTTGTGACGTCCATTTCGAGCTAAGGTTTTTAAGGGCGATGAATAACGTAAAGCGTGGGTGGATTGTTACGCACACTCTCGATATTTTGGTAAAAAATGATTTATTCGATCTTATCCAGTAACAAAAAACGAATCCAATGCAGTTGTAAATAAGGTAAATAATGTAATCTTAACGAAAAACATATCAAACAAATAAGTTATATAGACAGTAGTGGTCAAAACAGAGTATTTAACCACGCTACCCTCATCCATCGGCCAACCCAAACATTTGGCCAACCTCTTTACTTCATGACCTTTGACCTGTGATGTCAGCCATGACGTTTACAAACTTGAAATATTATACAAAATTCAAATAAGATAATAATAAGAAATCATTTCGTCATACCAAAACTTATCATACTTCAAAACTAAAATATAAATTCTGCTAAAAGTAAAAGCAGCAAAATGGCTGTAGCAATCACTATTAAGGTTTGAATTGCAGAACACACAGGAATGCAGTTAGATGTTCTGTTCAGTTAGCTAGCTCCATAGTTTTGTCTTGGTGAGATTGAGGTTAGAGGAATTAGTGTGGAATACGTACCAGGCATTTCTGTGCGGTTGTATTACTGAATTCAGTGTCTCTGCATCGGCTCTCCCTTGCATTCTGAGACTGTGGCTGCTGCTTAGCAAACTTGCGATGGCACAATTTGAAAACATTCGGTTTCAACTCAAGTACCCCCTGCTCAATGGAAACCCACACGCTGTAGTATTTACACTGTGTCAATGGATGGTCCTCCCTTTTATCTAAACATCCCAGGGGGCCTGCAGCTCCCACCTCCTCCTCCTCCTCCTCCTCTCCCACTCACTCCTTTATTCAACGGTGCTGATGAGGTGCAAAGAGGGATTGGAATCCTAAACAAGATTACGTTCCCATGAGAGCCGGCTGCTGACCAGTGCAGAGCGAGCTGCAGACGATGGTGGTTCTGATTCTAGTAGAATTGGGAGCAGTATCCAGTATACAAACAGATGATGCTGTATCTATTTAACCTTGTGGCATTGTCAAGGGAGAACAGCCACACTACCTGAGTCATCGACCTTTTAATAAATACAAAAAATAATATATGTAATTATAATTAGAAGTACTGGTTTAAATATAGTCCACATGTATGTGCGAAAAACACAAGAAAGATTCACCAAACACCATTCCAGCAGATGCAATTGATCCTGTCTTTTCCCGACTGATTGTGGCCCCCTAGTGACAAACAGGGCAAACAGCAGCAGAGCCAACCGTCGAACTCTCTTTCTTTTACCCCGGTTCCTGTGTCTGCAGCGGAGGGCGAGCCAGGCCAGCGGGGAGCAGACGTGGACACGGCAGGACAGCAGCTGAGGCTGAAGGAGCGGCGCTTCTTTGAGGAGGTATTCCAGCACGACGTGGACATGTACCTCTCCTCCGCACACCTGACCATCCGGGAGCACCGACGACGTGAGTTCATCGGATGCCTCTCATCCAAACAACAGTCTGCCTGTCTATTAGGACCCCTTCACATGGCACTTAACACAATCCAACACACACTGGAAAAGACGGACCGCCATGCACAATAACAATGCACACCAATACACACAAACATACACAAACAGCGGTAGAGACACACACTCACACACGGAGGGAGGCAGACAAACACAGCCAAACAACAACGATGCATACACAAACGTTGACACAGTATCTCTCCAACACACACTTTAATTGATTTTACTTGCATCGGCCAGCTCCCATCGGCAGCATATCCTCCATGGAGGTTAATGTGGACCTTCTGGACCAGATGGAACACTTCGACATCTCAGACCAGGACGCCTTCGATGTCTTCTTCAGCTCTGGAGAAGAGAGCATGCTCAACTCTCCACTGCCAGGTACGGAGCTGAGAGAGGGACGGAGAGATAAGAGAAGTTAAGCACATATATTAAAAACAACATGCTTTAGGACATTAAAGAGTGAGAGAGAAAGGTTTTGCTTTAAATCTTTTCTTTAGGTTAGTGAGAATTTAACAATGTTTGCTTTGTTTTCTTTGCTTGTCAAAGTAGTTAAAGTTGACACTAACACTGTGTCTATAGATTCCCACAGTGTACATGTCTGGCATGTATGTCACGTGTGCAATGAACACACAAAGCCAGACGGATAACATCATCATCATGAGACCCTAGAGGAAGTTTATGAGAGCTGAGCTTCACAATTAGGTCAACATTGCTTCTATGTCTGTTGACATGGATGTCTAGCTGCTTCTGGTCTATTGGCCACTGTAGTCTACTGGCAGGAACATCATCATGTACTTATTCAGCAGAAACTTTTATCCAAAGCAAACATTCAGTCCAAACTGGAGCAACTACACCAGTAATCCCGTTCTGAAAAGAACATAAGGTCAGTCGTTTTTTGTATTTCTCAAAGTCATGTTTTTTAAATGTTATGTTTTAATCTGACCCCCCCAAGGTCAGGCGCCCGGGATCAACAACAACAACAACAACCACCACGGCGAGGTCGTCCACCACGGACTCTTCCGGCACGTGCTGGAGGGGTTCGACGGCAAGTCCCGCGTGTCCTCCACCTCCTCCGAGTCCTCCACCAACAGCCAGAGCCCTGCCGCCAACGGCAACGACAGAGACACCCCCCTGGCGTCTCTGTCGGACGAGGAGGGGGGGGGGACGGAGGGCAGCGGGGGGCTCTACGGCCCAGAGAGAGACGCATCAAAGACGCCACCGGCCTCCTCCACGACGACCTGAAGACGGACGTGACCGTCGGTTCCGAGACACTGTGGGGTCGCTGCAAAATGAGCGCAGTAGAGGGAGAGCCACGGAATGTGTGTGTGTGTGTGTGGTTTGGGGGGGGGGGGGGGGGTACAAATGAAAGTCCTCAGATATCGTCGAATGTCTTCCAAACACAGTTTTTACTACAAAGGTCTACAGCACAAAGGTTAGGCTGAATGTTCTGAATGGTCTTTCTTCCCTGCTCAGTGGAAAATGTTTATTTTGATTTGTGATGTGGGAGCTCGATGAAGATAAGTGTACAATTATTTCTGGGGCTACAGTATAAACGTGGCTAGGTACTGGAAATTTGATTTGGGATGAAATATAGTGAGCATACATTCTCAGTTTGTTTTTTGTAAAAAAATAAATAAATACTATTTTATGAACAATAACAACTGCGATGGATATGGAAGCAAATCACTGCCATAATGTTTGAGTTTAAAATATATGTATATATTTTTATCATTTCACTTGAACTGAGACAATAAATGGTTAAACTTGATATGCCATATTTGAAATACAAGAGGTAAATCCAAAACGAATAAATTCAAACGACCTTGTTTTCAAACTGTAGTATTTCAATGTTATGAAATGGCTGCATTCAATGGCTGTAAATGGAAATTCCATTCCATGTACAAAATTCAATGGCTTTTCAATTCAAAACATTATGGTTTGTGATTTGCTTCCATCAAAGAAAAATTCACCAAAATATCTTATGAACAACTTAAAACACATCGTAACTAATCTTCTAAAGCTTGGATTTAAAACAACAAATAATGTTGAAGATAATCTTCCTTTCAGAAATGTATTTTATCTTCCTTCTTATATTATTTCTTAAGAATAAAAACTTACAAATACAGTGGATTCTTGCTCTCTAAGATGTTCAAAGGGATTTTTTATATTTTTGAAAAAATCTCTGTAATTTTGCCTTTAGGGACAGAATTAAACAGTATTTAAACAAAACCAGCAGGTTTTCAAAATCAACGTCAAAATGATGTAAAAAAAAACAATAAACAAACAACAAAAATCAATTCTAAGTGTTCAGTTGACAGGAAAGTTAAGATGCGGTGGTGTGTGGCCATCATTCTGCATTCAGCAACACCTGGAAAGATCATGAACACAGACCTATCAAGGCATATGTCCAACACATGACAATGTTTGCAATATTTTGCAGACAAAAAGGCAAAGGGACTCTTCTGACCCTTGTACATCTAGATATCCTAAATCATGATTTGTCTGTCGCCTCGAGGGCTTACTCATTGCACGCTGCGTTGTAATCATGCTTGTGTGAAGTGTAAAGTGTTCTCCCCAGAGTTAGGAACGCATCATTTCTTAAACTGGAAACACAAGTTCAGCTCTACGTGGTGGGACACATTATAACATGTGGGTTCGAGCAACGAGGATAGGGTTGAACCAATGAAGGAATATTAAGTACTTCTAACTCATATTAATATCCTTCTACCCCACTACGCGGTCAGTCTGGTGCAATAAGTCAAATTAATGAAAAACAACATACATTAAGAAAGTTGGTAAAATTTGGAATACAAGGAAGAACAACTGAACAAAATCAATCAATATAATCAATATAATAAAAAAATTCTGCGACTTAGAACTTGGCCTACAACCCGTTGGTAGATATGATCTATGAAACCTGTTATTATGAACATGTAGAGTGTAAAGGGGAGGGGTTGTCGAGATTGGATCATAAGTCAGGAGAGTCGGAAGCGAGATACAGTCACCCTGAACTTCTTGAAAGGCATCATGGTCTGGCTTGCTCTACTGGTAAGTTCGACAAAATATAGACCTAGTATGCTAAGAATAAGTCTATTTAGGAAATCACTGACTAATAACTTAAATACAATTATATATTTCGAGACATGGATTTTTCTATTAGAATTGTAGAGCATGGCTAATTTACCTAAATCATTTTGATACGGTTAATAATAGGTATAACAAAAACATTGTAAGACTGTGAGACATGGTCACTTAATTTGTCAAAAACATTTCTAAATCCATATTGAGAAGTAACACTAAAATTAAATGCTTTTGTGGTGACACCTCTGAAACACACTTGCTGTGTATAAAAGGCCAAGGGATTCCATGGAAAAACAAATTGCCAGTTCTAAAAACACTAGAACCGGTTTTGCTGCAGGCACGTCTTGTATTTAGATACTTGATTGTCCCTTTCAGTGTTGTGCTTTGCTCGGCGTGACCAGCAGCTCCGAGCTCTTGATTCGACGAAGAAGGTCATGGATCATTGAAAGCTTTACTTTGGAGGAGGGGCACCCAGGCCCCTTCCCCTATGAACTTGGCAAGGTAATGGACCTCACAGGTGTCCCTTCAGGATCACTCAATAAATGTTAACCTATTCTTAACACACAATTATAAATTTGTTTCTGTTATATTCCTCATGTCGTTTTTATCATTCTTTTTTTTTATGTAAGTAAAGCCCCTCATTGATCAACTACTAATTTATTCAGGTGTATCTGGTGTTAACCTGGCTACTTTATAGTGAAACACACCACCACAAGATTATCTATTATCATTTAGAATATGTTTCCTCTAAATGTTGAGCACTTAAAAAATAATTATTTTCTGACTATAAATGATTGTTGGATGTTGTAGATTCCATTGGTAAGGACTCACCAAGTCACTTTTCAAATCTTTGGCATGGGAGTGGATGAGCATCCAGAAGGGGTCCTCACCATAGACAGCAGGACTGGCGTCCTAACTGCCCACAAGTCTGTGGACTATGAGGAGTTGAAGAGACTCAACGTGAGGGATCATTACATACTCAATCTGAACTGTGATTGATTTAAATTGATAAATTGATGTTTCGAAAAGATAACCTTACCTTGGATGTCTATTTTTGTAGTTGAGATTATTGGCCTTAAAAAACGATAAAACCCTGGACACAAAGTTAGGAATTGAGATAACGATATTGGACATCAACGACAACCCACCGCGCTTTCTAAACGACCTGTATGAAGTCACCGTCAGGGAAGCTGTAGCTCAAGGTACATCCTAGCCAAACAAGCAAATTGCTGGTTTCTTTGCTACCAAAAAAATCGAAATGTCTCATTTATATTTCTTGGTGCTACAGGAACAAATCTCCTGAGTGTGTTGGCAAATGACAGAGACAAACCCGAAACACCTAATTCCACCTTCCACTATGAGATCGGGACTGTTTCCCCGAAACCACCCAATGCCGAGTTTGTTATGGGGCTGTCTGGTCAACTGTCATTCAGGGGTTGTTTGGATTATGAGGTACGTATGTATGTATGTGTGTGTGTGTGTGTGTGTGTGTGTGTGTGCGTGTGCGTGTGCGTGTGTGTGTGCGTGTGCGTGTGCGTGTGCTGTGTGTGTGTGTGTGTGTGTGTGTGTGTGTGTGTGTGTGTGTGTGTCTGTGTGTGTTGGGTCAACATGCAATTGGCTCACAGATTATTTTCATTGCGTAGTGGGTGGAGACAGGTTAAACCAGAGTGTCCATTTACGCTTCAAAATGATGAGAAACCACAGAAGAGAGAAGGAATGTTGACAGAGAGCAGCCGAGTGGAAATTTATCCAACGTGGGCTAATGTGGTGCAAGAGCAGAGTTTGCTTACCACCAACCGTCATGGTTTATTGTGCTGAGCAAAAGAGGCATACAAAATGTATTAATGCCTTGTGTTTCCTGCTATTTGATTCAACAAATGTATTCAGGCGGGGGCTGAATACAAAGTGTTGCTTGTGGCTAAGGACCATGGGGAAGTGGTGAGTTTGTCGAGTACCACAACAGCCCTGATTCACATCCAGGACGGTAATAATCACCTTCCAGTCATCACCGGAAAAACAGTAGGTAGTCACCACCGACAACTTAATGTTGACAGTTGAGATGTTGATTCTAATGACAATTGTCTGCAGCTAATCATTCAAACATTGAAATAAATGTTTGGCCATGTTTGAAACCCAATACAGACCCAAAGAGGCTCTGGTCCTGTCCAAACCTGGCTAAAACACTTTTCTGGTGATCCAATCAGAAGTGTGCAGCTCTGAGTACGTCCGGTTGTACCTGGCATTAGAATGGCATCAGTCCACATGATTCTGATCATGATCAGACGTCACTTACCCGCTTAACATGCAAGCAACATGTACATCATTTCCATTTGCAAAAACCAAATGCATGGTTGTTTTTAAGTGGCGGTGAGGAAGCTATGTACTTCAACATGCATTATCTGCAGTCAATTAAAAGAAGAAGCAGAAATCAAAACCAATTACTTGGCAAACCAAATTGCTCAATATGTTCAACGCACTCAGCTTTTCGGAATGTTCAGACATCGTGAATTAAGTCATCTTAAGTGTTATGATATGATTTTATGATTTTGATTGACAGAGGAATACATCTGCTGGCGTACTTCCACGTTTTGGGTGCATTCACACCTGTATTTAGAGCTGTCCACTTGTGATCAGATCCCCAAAGGAGCATAATTAAGTGTGAACAGAGCCACCAACCTTTTATCAGTTAAAGAAAAGGACCAAAGGACATGATGTGTTTTCTTCCTCCTATACACACAACAGGGCACTAGGACTGTGAAAGAGGGGGAGATTGGCGTGGTTCCCCTTCGTCTGCACGTCACAGACAGAGACCTGGAGCACACGCCTGCATGGAAGGCCAAGTACACCATGGAAGGCGACACGGGAGGGAACTTCAAGGTGGAAACGGACCCAATCACCAACGATGGAATCCTGACAGTCATAAAAGTGAGGAAGACGGCCGGCATGCCTATCATTTTTACATAACCGCACCTGGGACGCCAAAAAATGCGAATCCAAATATGCCAAAGTGAAGTGTGCTTTCTTGGAAAGTTATCAATGACTTTAATCTATGCGGGGGTGAAATGGATTTTCATCATAGATAAGAAACAGACTCCTCGTAAAATAGTTAAAAGTAAGTAAAACAAAGTTTATATTAAAAGGCCTTTATCCATAACCGACATCTGCTCCTCTCCAGCCCTTGGACTTTGAAGAGATAACAGAGAGGGAGCTCCTCTTCTCAGTAGAAAACGAGATGCCGTATTACTCGTGTAAGGTTAAAGCAAGGCCCGCGACCGGCCTGTGGGAGGTTGACACCAGCGGAGGTACAGCCGGCCCAGCAGGGGCGGGGCCAAAGCCGGACTCCCTGAGGGTCACCATTCAGGTGGAGGACGCCAACGACCCCCCGACGTTCACAGTGCTGGTCTACGAGGCCACGCTGGAGGAGAACGTGGCCATCGGTACCTACGTGCAGACGGTCACTGCTGTGGACCCTGACTCCAGTCACGCCAGAGACTTTGAGTGAGTGAAATATTAATCTTGTGTTACAATACATGACTTTATCTATCTGACTTTATATCGTTGTTTTTCGATTTATTCTGATGCTTCAGTTGTAGCTTCCAAGAGAGGATGACATCTAAGATCCATTGTTTAAACTGATAGGTATAAGATAGGTGAAGATCCAGGTGACTGGCTGAATGTGGACCCTCATACAGGCGTCATTACAACAGCCAAACGCCCGGACAGAGAATCCCCCCATGTGGTTGACAACATTTACACCGCAATCCTCCATGCAGTGGACAGCGGTAAGAAACACATCCCGTCAAGCATGGACCTGCACTTTAGCCTTTCTTGTAAAGCGTCTTTAAAATGGGTTTTCACAACAACAAAGATGTGGGGAGCTTCTACAATATCAAATGTAAGTTGATTTACAAGTGTACTGTGTAACATAATACAATCTAACAGAACACTAGCAGTCTATTAGCAGTAAATAAGTAAATCGTACATAACAGCAACAGCAACACATAGTAAAAGCACAGGAGTTTCACTAGGGTTCAAGACCTACCTGTACTGTCTGGCCCCACCCCTTTTAAGTGGGTGGGGCCAGACAGTACAGGTAGGTTGTAGGTCGGCGAGGCTAGACAGTACAGGTAAGTTGCATACCTGTCCTACGGTGTAGTCTTTTGACTGAAGGTGAAAGCTGACTATTCATTATTGAAAAGTCAGATTAAAAATGTTTTTTTTATAACCGCAATATCTTCCCCACAGGTTTAAATACTGCTCTAACTTTTGCTCTTTTTCCTGTGGCAGGCGAGCCCCCTATGACAGGCACGGCTACATTGCTTGTCCATGTGATCGACCAGAACGATAATATTCCGACGCTCTCAGTAAACAACGTGGTGGTGTGTGTTGGCGACGGCCCCACCAGGACCAACATCACGGCCCTGGACCCGGACAATGTGCCCTTTGGGGGACCTTTTACATTTGAACTCCTGGGAGAGGTCAAGGGGAAATGGAGCGTGGATCCCTCATATGGTCAGATCTAGTGAAAACAAGAGGGTCAAAGGAATAGGAGGAAATATTTTCAAAAGGCACAATAACTGTCTTTCTCCATTTCCACAGGCTACAAAGTGAACCTGGTGAAAGAAACTATTGTGTATACTGGCATACATATGGTTGAGCTCAAGATATCTGACCTACAAGGCGCCTTTGGCGTTAACAACCTGTCTGTGACTGTGTGCGACTGCACGGCCACGCCGTCCTGCAGGGGGCGCAGGGCCTCTTCCTCCACCGTTGGCTTTGGAGCAGCTGGCATCTTGTTCTTTGCCCTGCTTGTACTCATGAGTAAGTTACCGATTCCCTTCCTTTGGGTTAAGTTGTATGTATATCGTTTTTTTCTTGCGGATTGGATACGTTTTGGGAGGTCATTTAACTTATGAGAAAATCTTTACTGATCACTTATCTCTGATCTAAGAGCAACTCATTTGCTAGTATTGCTAGTGCGGCCAACCTGCACGGTGTTGAATTCTTTACAGACAATTTTCCAAAGAACGTTAGTGCTGTTGTTATTTGTCTTTAAAGTATACTAGTGATGGCTGAGTTTGGGTTCCCTGTTGGCCAATCACACGCTTACAGAACCCCACCTCCAACAACATGATTGATCTAAACAAATACACTGAGGTGAAAGGCGGTGAAATGCCCCGTTGACCCAGACTTGAACTGCATTTGCATTTGTGAGTCTACCTAACCACAAAAATACCAAACATCCAAAATATTCAATATGCATAACGTTTCCCTCAAACAGTAACACTGATGTTATCGTTCTTGATGACATGCAAGAAGGATTTCACCTTTTTGAAGACTGATCTGCCAAATGGAGAGTCACTCCTCTCATCCAACATTGAGATACCAGGAACAGATTGCAAGGTTATACAACAAAACCAATCAATGATGCAGTGTTATAGCAAGAGGCCTATATGCCACAAAAATCCTCACATCCTAACATTTGTTTTTCCTTTGCCAAGATACCTGTCAAACCACCTACGAAATCCTATCTATATGATTTCGGTGAATTAATGCAACACACACGCTCATTCAAGGTGGGTATCAACAAGTGTGAGTTGTGATAACGGGAAAGTCAAGATCACATAAAATGTCTAATTTATTGCTTGTCTTATTTCTTGAAAGACCGTGGAAGAAAGCTTCAATCACCAAGATTCCTGGGAGTATGTAAGTTTTAACATTCACAATGGCAGAAGAAATATTAAGAACCCACTATTAATATGACCAATTATAACTGATCGCCATTATAAGAGCCTTGGGTGTGTTATTTATAGGATGTATAAAAAATGTAAAACTTGTTTTACTAGCTGAAACCCTATTTATAGCTCGAACAAGAGAGATAGCTATATCTTTTTTCCGACCATTTGTTAAAAAGTATAGTGTTTGAATGTCATGTCCAACGTCAATTACATCATTCAGCCAACCAATTATAAGGAATTTCCAAAATCCTCTGTGAATTCCGTAAAGCAACCACTTGTCACCACAGAATCAAAGACAGAGCACAGTCATGTACCAATACCAAGAAGGCTCAGCCAAGTCAGGCTTCATGTCAGATGCAGGCCTCCTGGAACTGCTAAATCAGGTTTGTTCTGTCTACTGTTCTAACCAATCAGAAGCATCTTACAGCAACGCTACCCTGAACTCAATAATGAAAGGTTTGGCCTTGACTCCCCTTAGAGAATGGCTTATGTCCAGGCCTTGGAGGATGATTTGAATGACCATTACCCACACCTGTATGCTGATGAGGGGGATGAGGCACACCCACTCAATGACCTAGAAAAGATCCACATTTTAGAAGCAGTCTTCGATCATGGACAGCTTGATGACCTTGGGCCACGTTTTAATAAACTAGCATCAATTTGTACACCAGCACAATAGGGAATGTTTTGCATGAACCTCTGCAATCGCATTTGCTCAGTTACCTGGTAACATTTAATATAATGCAAGCTGCATCTGTGTAGATACAAACACTACATTCTAGACTCAGTTACGCTTTTCATCCAAGTTGTATAAAGATTTTGATGTTAAACCAGAATGATGTACAGCTTATTCATGCATGTTTGACAATATGTAAATAAATATACATCTAAAAATGGTTTAATTTAGGCTCCACAACTGAAGTACATCCAACGAATATTCATGAGTTTAGACCATCAAGTTGTTTCAAATGAGCCCTGTAAACTATTTGATTCCCTTCCTGATGGAAGAGCATTTACCTTTGGCCAATCAACTCTATCCTATCATTTTCTCACAACCATAAAATGTATCTGGCACTTTTTAAATAAACAACATGTGATCATATACGGTCATTTAATAATGAACTGTTTCAGAACACATTTCCACCATCTCAATTCTCCAAGATGAAAACAAAAATTATATTAAAGTACAAATCGTGTTCAACTAGTGGGAAATTCCTTCTAAAACAGTTTGAAGAGCTCACATTAAGACAGACATGCTATATAAATAATTTGCATAAATAAACGGCATGCCTTCAGGTCTGATTTTTTTTATGTTCCAGTGTCAGAAACTTAATTACATTGATGTAATTGATCTGGAGTCAAATTATTCTCCATTAATACAAATTAGTCCCAAAAACCACATTGGGTTCAACAGAAAAACCAAGACAAAAAGATACTCAAATGAAAACTGGATTCTTCTCAATTATGTTAGAATATTGAACTATTCGTGGCCCATTTACAAAAAAGATCATTAAATAAATAAAATTATTCACACTCTTCCACTCCCCACTTTAGGCGGGGCAGGCTGCTCCGTGCCAGACGGGCCCCTGCGGGCGCGGTACCCTCTAAACCCCCGGCCCCTTAGGAAGCGCCCCGGAACGCCAAAGGTCTCCATGTTCAGCTTCTTCTCCTCCGCCCAGGTGGTCCTTCTGAAACACAGGAGGAAAGGTCGCCATGGTTCCCTTTTCGATTTAGCAATTTGACCCAGTCAAACATTTGTTGAATGGTTACCGGGGTTTGAGGTCTGAGGAGATGTTGTCAAAGAAGCACTTTGCCTTGTCGTAGCACTTCTCCACAGGGGAACCCTCGGGGCTCTGGTTCTCCTGGACCTCCACACCAGGTTCCACCTTCTCCTCCCCATCTGGAGGGACAAGCACTTGATCTGGTTTGAGCTTCAGGGAAGATGCTGTGGTTTGGGTCACGTATACTCACCTGAAGCTTCCTTTACGATCTCATTTTTGTTGAACTTAGCATTGGCAGTTTCAAAGTCAAAATCCGACTCAAACTGCAAGGTGGAAGGCTTTGAGTTCTTCACAAGCAACTGGCCTCTGCCCCTGTTCCTGGACCTGCGGCTTCCTAAAGCAGGGGACCAGACTCAGACACTTTTTGGGGGAAGGGAAAACACTGCATTAGATTCCATACCTTGTTTTCTTCTCGGCCTTTGATTTTCGTCATTGGTTTGTTCTTTAACCCTGTTTGCATCGTTCGGTGGCGCTACTTGACCTGGGAAATAAGTCCAGGGAAAATGCAACTAAGGACCTGCATTTCACCAGGTACAAGCCATTCCAAAATAAAAAAATCTGTAATCATACGTTCTGATGTTCCGCCTGAGTGGCAGATGTACCTATAAACAATCTGGAGTGCGACATCACTATAGGCAAGATTCTGAAATGACTTATCACACCAGGTGGCAGAATAGGGACCTTTAACCCAATTAGCAAGTTTCCGTTTCAGTTCATAGGAAGGATAAAGCGAAGACACAGAAATGATGTCAGCTTACTGCTGGGAGAACTCCTACTCTGTGGCTGGGGTCCATCTCGGCCGGGCCGCGGTGAGGAACGAACAGGCTGTCTGGCCTGCTGCTGATTTGCTGGCTGAGCCCTCTTCTGGGCTGCGCTGGCCATCGGAAGAGTCTGAACAGCCTGCTCTACCATTGGGCCTCTTCTGGATGGGAGGCCCTGATATCCTGGTGCTGGAAGACAGTGAATACATATAAAGCCTAGTACACCATCTACTGTAGAAGTGTTCAAAACCTCAGACACAACGGAGAGTCCCAAAGCCTCCAAGCATGTTAGAGAGAGTTGACGCCATTAGACGAGGATACCTAGGCCCAGGGCAGCTGCATACTGCTGGTTGAGTAGAGAGCTAGCAGCCAGCTGGTTGTAGGAGGGCATCATGTCCCTGTACTGACTCCATCGTGGATTGTACGCACCGGGTGAGCCGCCGACAGATGACTATAAAATACACAAACGCACATTTACACAAATAATTTTGGACTTCTAGACATTAGTTTCATTTGTTATCTGGCGCTATAAGCACATACTTGAACAATAGCGGGGTCAGGAGGCAAGCCATGGTGTTGCTTTGGCGGTTCAGACACGGTTATATCTTTGATGTCACTGCCCCGGAAGATTATGTATTCATAAACGTCATCTTTGGGGGGAATTGGTCTGTCCGTGTGACGCCCTTCAGTCCCATATGATTTGACTGTTGGAAATACAGTAAGTGCATGAATGCATAATTTGAAACTTTCATGAAGATGTCCATAACAAACTAAAGATGACTTTGATGGCTTGGAAATAAATAAAGAGATCGGCCCGAGGCCCACGTGGACGCACAGAAGCTGCTTACCTTTCGCTAAAGCCACTGTTGACTTGTCCGTGTCGACGGAGGACAAAATGCCCTCATAACGAATCTGGGCTTTGGATATTAAACTGATTTTACTTCCAATGTAAGGCGTACCTCCTCCGCCGCTCATATTTTCACCTAGGTCAAAATATTATTAGTTGTTCTAAGCAATTTTCAACATGCAAGAACCGGTCCCCTAAACACCACACTTTAAGGTTTCTAAACCAGGTGCGCAATTATACAAACTCAAATCACCTGTGGTTTAAATAAGATCTATTTGACCCGCCCCCTTCCTATAAGGATGAGTGTCTGTCTGTCGTCCTTTTTGCCTAATCATGTGTTCATTTGGACCAAAGGGAAAATATGATTGGATGGGTTTATTGGCGACTGAGGTCGCCGTTTAACATAGCATGAGTCAAGTGTCAATCAAGTTATGTTGCCGCATGTGATTGTTGGAATGCAATAAATGCACCCATATTGCGTAGCCATAGACCACATATTAATCTATTAGCCTCATATGGAAATGCATATTTCAAGTCGTTTTTTTTTATTGAGACACTTGGAACCAAAATTACGTAACTATTGTTTTATTGTATAAACTGAAACACTGCCTTATATTCTACAGAAATTATTTACCCTACAGCGCCCCCACAAGCATTTATACAGTAACGTTAGCAGCTAGTCATTCCGAGCAAACGATGCAGCCATCTTGCCCAGAGCATCTCGGTTGATAAACGACACAATTATCTGGATATGTCAGGTGCAAATACATGTTTTCTGAAGCCAAACATTTCCCAACACAATGGCGCAATGGAAACGCCTTCATGCGCGTCAAAAAAGACCATCAGCAAGGTATAATTTCGTGTTAACTGTTCTCTTCCGATACATCCAGCTCGATGTTGATCCGTATGTATCATGTAATAGAATGACAGCTGAAGCCATTTGTACCGCCCTTTAAAACACGACGGGAACCAATCACTGCTCTTCCCGGCTTCTGTGAGGTGACGTTTTATTCCCAGTGCGCAGGCGCAAATCCACCGTAACTACCCCACTTTTCCACAAGCTCGTACGAGTGTGAAGATGGCGGTACGCTCCGCTCCACTGGATACGATTTTCTTGAATACAGACGAAAGTGTAACAGTAGTCGATTGTCATTTTATGAGGTCGTTAGAGTTAAAGTTTTCGTGGTCATCTCACAGGAATTCCTGGCTTAGATAAAAGTCTCCCGTTAAGCATAAAGTTGAGGTCCGACCGGGACTAGGGGTAAGCAGGAGCTAATGTCCAGCTGGCACTTGGTCAAGACGTTGCTAAAGCAGGTACGCTGTTGTTTTGCTTTTGTCTTGCAAAGTGTAGGCTACACGAAAGCAAGCACCAGAACGCACCGAGAAACGTTTAATGTGTATTAAAGTCCCCCCCCCACCCATCACCTTCATGCGTGTAGCCGATCTATTCCTAAACAAGTTGAAGTGCTTGTGGTCTCTTGTTTACTGGGGTGCTATGGGTCAGTTATGGATGAATCATTCGCAAATCTTCAATCACGGAGCATGACCAACTCAAGCCCCCGTGTGACTTAAAATTCCACCCAAAAGCCCATTCACAATTCAAACTTAATGAAAGACAAACCATGAACGCTCATACTTCAGGACGCGCTGCCCCCGTCACAAGTGACAGCACTAGCAATAGTAGCACGATGACAGCGATCACCAGTGGATCCGTTGTGTCAAAGGGGAACGCGATCAGAACAGCCACTTCGTCAAACAGTGTCATCCAGACCCATTTCACCAACTCACAGAATGTTGCTGCCACAACTCAGCCTGCGAGCCAGGAGAGGGGACCTATGACGACAGCGGTAAGGACACCTATGCAAAGCACGGGACCGTCAGACACAAACATGGATGTAACTTTGAACGGAACCAACAATACCGCAGGACCCACTTTGGTGGCCAACGCGGCGGGTCAGATCGCCACGAGCGCGCATACAAGTGTGCGCGCACAGACTCCACTTGTGAACAATGGTCAGCCGCCTGCTGCGGCTGTGTCGGTCGGAGTGGGCTCCCACATCATCAGGGCTGAGCCGCCCAAACAAATCATTCAGACGGTTTCGCAACAGGGCCTGCCGCCCGGCAGCGTCATTGGTCCCAGGCACGTGAGCCCGGTGGCTTTAGCTCCGAGTCCAGGCGGGATGCGAGCGCCGACGCAACAGCTGTTGGCTCCAAGGCTCCCGCAGACCCCTGCGGGACAGCCAAACCTACAGAACTTCCAACTGCCCCCTGGTATGTGAATGGAAAACAGTACATTCACTTTGTCTCTCTTGGTTTGGGAAGTCACTTTGACGTTTATTTATTTATTTAGTACCTTGCCATTTGATGGAATGTCCCCTAATTGGATCCGAAATGCTAATCGGTTAAAAATCGCTCTAATGCGTTATAACAAAGCAATAGTCGCCTTGATAAAAAAATCTAGGCAAAATCAGTAATTATTTACCAGTAACCCCACTCTGTACATTGTGCTCCTACAACTCTTCAACATCGACTTAAACCTAATTATATTCAAAACAATAAACTACAGTTCGAAGTTGTAATATTCCAGACCGCATGCCATCAGCTGTTCCCTCTCTTGACCCTGAACTCTAAAGTCTGGTGTCTCTGGGGGTTCCTATAGGCATGGTGCTGGTGCGCAGTGAGAGTGGGCAGCTGCTGATGATCCACCAGCAGGCCCTGGCCCAGATGCAAGCCCAGGCCGCCGCAGCCCCTCGGCCCGCCACCCCGGCAGCCATGCCCCTTGCTCAGGTATGAAGCCCCATGGCCTGGTGGGGCCTCCTACCCTTATCAAAGTGTTACCTTGGCGGGCTTCATAGGCAGCGGATAAAATAAAATCGACCAGATTTCCTCTCTACTTCATTCATTTTTAATGAGAGCATTCTGGGACTTTAACCGCGGGGGCACGTCAGGAATTTGCGTTTGTATTCACATCACGCACACCCGCTCCTGCTTTCTTGGCCCTTGTCGACCTGTTTCGGTCTCTGATAGCGAAGAGCAGCAAATGGGCTCCCAGCTGACCAATCAGAACACAACATGCCCCCGGGCCAATCAAATTAGAATTTAGCTCACTTGAGCTTGCTTGTCATCCAACTTTGTAATGGTTTTCAATTAGCTTCCCTGAAAAAAAACATTACAATGGACACAATGCATGCTAATTCAATGAAATAAAATGTAAGGAATAGAGAAGAAAATTTGGAATCTGATTTGAAGTGAATTGTAAGAGGGCTCTGCTCTATGGTTCCCTCCCACTGAGTCACACACTCACATGCTCTGTACCCCTCAGGCCCCTGGGGTCCCCATGAGCAGCAGGCCTATGGGCCCCGGCAGCATGGTTCGACAGGCATCCCCTGTGGCCCCAACCATCTCTCCAACTACTACCCTCCACAGACCCCCCGTTCTCCAGGTACTTCTGCTCCTGGTCTTTCATATCTCTTATGATTTTACTTGTTTTTAGAACTCCTATCCTGCAATAACCGTTCCGTGCTGACAGGTTCCTTCCCTCTTGCTCAATCTCTGCCTCGTCTTATCTAGTTTACCATCTCTAACGCATCCTTCGGCTAAATCTGTTAATCAGAAACCGGCTTTGATTTTTCTGGGTAGAAATGTGGTACATTTAAAGCTGGGGTTGGCAACTTTGGAGAAAAAACCGCCAGAGTGAGGTTGATTTTGAAAGTATCCAGCCAAATAAATCCTGCGCTTCTCTTCAGGCGGAGGACTAGTCCAAAAGAGAGCGGAGGGCATCGTTATCATTGCAAACCGTATTGCAAACCCACAAGCTCGCTAGCTTTAGCAGTAGGTCAGCATAGTGTTGTGGAAGACTGCTCATGTCCAATTATTGCACGGGCACTGGGCCAATGGGTAGGCACTCAGACAGGTAGGCCATCTTATCATATTAAATTATCATTTTAATATATGCTAAAGTAAATGATCGGACAGGCTTTTAGAGGCCTGCGACAGCCAGAGAAACCAGATGTATAAATATTTTTCAGAGCATTGGATTCATTGATTGCTGTTGAGATGTTTGTCAATTAATACGGTGTTCAAATCCATAGCTCATGAAGCTGTACTTGCATCTTTTGTCTTGCACTGTTTGATAAGAAAACATGCACACACACACACACACACACACACACACACACACACACTCAAGGATAACTTTGAAGGATTTAAAGATGACCAAATATGTGATTAAAGATCACTAAACCTGGTTCAGCAAGGGTCAGTCAGTCATCCTGTAGGATCCCAGAAAGGAAAAGTTCTGCACAGGTATACACACAGTGGGCACTACGGTCAAAACAAGAACATTGTTATGGGATCGGACTTGTAACCAAGGACTGAGCAGGGAATGAAGGTCACCTTCTGGGAAGTGGCTTTGGAACCCTGTAAAGTGCCATGTGTACGTTAGTGTAAGGCAATTAGCTCTGTATATTGCGTATATCACAAGATCTACTGATGGACAGCACAATGCAGTATGTGTATGTGGTTATCAGTAAAGGAACACCAGTGATCCATAATGGCAGCTGGGTAAGTGATTGCAATGTAGAATATAATATGGTAATGTTCAATCTGATATTTGTCCATGTGATGTGATCAAGTATATATATATATAACACCAATATAAGCATTCACGTTGAAATAACATCAATAAAGATATGTCAGTGTATCCTGAAGTCCACATTTACATCTTTGCAACCAAAATTGTTTTAACTGATTTGACTGACGTAATATCCACAATTCTCGTTCTCACCCTGCCACAATTAGCTATCTGTGCTCAGGAACACTGAGACACTAACATCTAAGATAACACACTCTCCTCACCGTGTGTCAACCTAGAGCTCCTCTGGACCTGTACCACCTGGCTCAGCACCCAGCACGGGCCCTGAGGCCACAGGGGCCACGGCTACCTCAGGACCCATCAGCAATGTGAGCAGAGCATTACATATAGGAGCTGGCCCGCTACAGAAACCCAAACTGTTGTTGTTCTGCTATAACTGTACAACTCCAATGCCCCACACCGGGGAGCCCTCAGCAGCCTATTACGTTCGATTTTTTGCTCGCTTCTTAACTTATTCTGTACTTCGTCAAGGAAACAATGGAGAACGTGAAAAAATGCAAGAACTTCCTGTCCACGCTGATCAAGCTGGCGTCGACGGGCAAGCAGTCGGCACAGACAGCGGAAAACGTCAAAGAACTGGTCAAGGAGCTTCTGGTGAGCGAGCTCTCTGGTCTACAGCCGGCACATTTGAATTTGCCCCAACACCCTGTCACGCACTGACAACTCCACCAGATGATGTTAAACACGTACATGATCTATAGCCTAAACACTTTTCAAAACATCTGCCTAGAGGGCTGCTAGTCATGCGTGTTCTTCTAACGCCACCACACTGCTGGGCCTCTAATGAACCTAGGAGGGCAAGCTGGAGGCCGAGGACTTCACCAGCAAACTGTACAGCGAACTCAACTCCTCACCACAGCCTTACCTTGTGCCTTTCCTCAAGGTACGCATCGCTCCGTAGTCAATGGTGTGCTGTACCCCTTTTAGAATAGACTGAAGATGTGTCAACTAGGGCCTATGAGGTGATGAGAAAAGGGTCTACAGAGCCGTCCACAGAAGTGTCCGCACACAAACACTGATGATATTCAATATTTATATCCCTCATTGTATTAGAGAACTGCTTTGGACAGTTGTTACCATGTTTATATTAGTTTTGAACTGTCAATAGTGTTTTATTGTTATTTATTTTTATATAATATATACTATTATAATATGCTACTATTTACTATGCATATTTAATTGTTGCACTTCTTGCCAGATCTTTATAATCTATTACTACATTATTACAGAATGACCCAGTGCAACTTTTCTGCACAAAAAGTAACAAAAACCACCTTGACTTTGATGTACCATCCTTTCATCCACCTCTGTTTTCTTCCAGAGAAGCCTCCCAGCTCTAAGGCAGCTCACCCCAAATGCAGCGCTGTTCGCCCAGCAGAGTCACGTCCCCCAGCCCACCGCCTCCACCCCACCCCCTGCCAAGCAGCCCTCCTCCCCGGCCACGGTGGTCCTGAGGAGCCCCGTCCCTCATCTCACCACGGCGGTGACCAGGCCCCAGGTCCAGCCGGACAACAGCAGACCTGGACCCGCAAACCAAATGGTATCTGTAGTTCTGGAGGGCCCCGAACCAAACCCCCTTATTAGCATTCTGAATTCTGTCAAATCGGAAGAAGTAGCACTGCCTAGAGGGCGTACTCTCACCTGTTGTCAATCACGTCAAAGGTACGCTGAGAAATATAATGCTGGCTCTAACATAATGGTTCACTCTGAGAAAAACAGGTAGCTTTACTTGTCACTGTAAACTGTTAGCGTGATGCCATTTCCAGCGTTGGACACCACAACTTTCTGGCAATACACTACCCCCTATTTTGTTTTGGACTGAACTGAGTCGACAGCCAAATCTTAAACGTTGGTTCTTTAACACTGTGGTGACGTTGGTTGATAGAAGCTGTCATATAATCTTCGTTTTACTCTTCAACCTGTTAAAGCTTCTCCAACCTCAGCCGCTGGCGGTAGGGATGCGACCGCCGGTTACCACGGCAACAGCGCCTATTGTGACGCCCAGGACCCAGAGCCCTGGGAAGGTCCTCTTGGGACCCCAGCAGCTCAGGCAGCTGACCTCAGGTCAGTCCACCTGCCTCCTCTGCCAGAGATGTGTCTGGTCCGTGTGTCGGTGTGATGCAGATATCTCTGTTTTCCCTGTAGGTCCTCCCGGAAGGACAGGCATCCTGCCTGTGTTCAAACCTGTTCCTCCTGCCGCTGTATCTCTTGCACAGAAGAACCAGCCGAAAGCGGCTGGGGGGACTTTCAAGTAAGGACAAAAGTACTACAAATGTGCAATGTAGTCTTTCAAACGTTTCTGCAAAAGATGAAAAATGTAAATGTAAATCATTTTGTAAGCGCTCTTCCGAAGACGATAACTGTTTATAAAGTCTTAACCTCCTGTGAGCATCGTTCTGATCATTCCTGGCAGTGCGATCGGCTAGCTGGGCTAAAGGCTAGATAGGCTAAGGGGAAGGGTAATCTCGGATCCAGCAATCATTCTACGTTATAGACTAACTTCTTGGGGGAGAGAGTTCAGAGAGTGGGCTGGAAAGCCAAAACCGAAGGGGCGGAGTTCCACCTGGTTTCCTGTTCGTTACAGAGATATTCTACCCAAGAGATACTGAATGGCAGACCAAGCATTCAGAAGAGGATTTAATTTATACAGTGGTCAGTCTACACTCTGTGGATTAGTGAAGCGCTTACAGATCCATGATCAAGCAATTGTGTCCAGAGGTAGTTGAAGTAAATGCTTGACCTAGGGACCATGTGTTTGTGTCCAGGGACGAAGATGACATCAACGACGTGGCCTCCATGGCAGGAGTCAACCTGACGGAGGAGAGTGCACGTATCCTAGCAACCAACTCTGAGCTGGTGGGGGCATTGACGCGCTCCTGTAAGGACGAGGCCTTCCTCTCTACAGCCGTGCTGCAGAGGAGGATGCTGGAGATAGGTCAGACACACACACACACAGACACACACACACACACACACACACACACGCACACACACACAGTAAAAGTCATATTTCTTGTTTTATCACTTCTCGTTTCATTCTTCCCACTTTTACGATCCTATACTTAACTTTGCAGAAACCAGCCAGAGTAAGCTAGATTTTGAAAGTATTCAACCCAATAAAATCCCACCTCTGACTTTGGGCCTCCCTCCAAAGCCAAATACACGTGATTTGCTTGCTAGCTCGAGCAATAAGTCCGCCCTGCCTTGTGGAAGACTCAATGAGGTCATGCACCATGAGGGAACGGGCAAAGTGCACGCAGGTAGCTGGGTAGGTAGGAGGACAGACTTTGGAGCCATCCCATCATTTTGTCGGGACAGAATGAAACGATTGGAAAGGCTTATTACAGGCCTGCAACAGCCACATTTACCAGGTTTATTTATTGTTTTGTCAGAGCATTTGATTTATTGATTGCTGGCGGAATTGGTTTGAGAGAATCTCAATGAATATTACAAAAAAGTCTACAATTAAATTGCCTACCCTAGATTATAGTCTTAATTTTGAACCTTATTTTTATTAAAAAATTACAATTGCAGAATAGTTTACAAATCCATATAAAGCTGAGGCACAACTCCACTCAGTGAACTGATAATGTCCATTATCAGAGGCGGGAAAGTGTAGAGTGAAGGGAGGCAATGTGCTAGAATTCAACTACATTTTTAATTGGCACGCTCCAGGTTCCAGATCATCATAAAGTACACCTTCATCTTCTCTATTTTTGGCTCATTGTTTTGTTTTGTTCTCTTTGTTTCAGGGAAGAAATTTGGTGTGAGCGAGCTGGGCGTTGACGTGGTGACGTTTGTATCTCACGCCACTCAGCAGCGTCTCCAGAACCTTCTGGAAAAGGTGACTCAGGTGGCACAACACAAGAACTTCAGCTTCAAGGTTGGTTCCTCATTTAAAAAACCGATGAAAATAATGTCAAAAGACCAGTCAATAGAAGGACCTCAGTTGGCTGGATTGACTTAAGACGTGGTTATAAATATACATCCGATTTTTCTCCATTCATCCCCCTGATGGTTCACTATACTACACCCCCCCCCCCCCCCCCCCCCCCCGTCCTGCGTGTGATTGGTCCTCTGTGGTCCAGGAGGAGAGCAGCTATGAGGGCAGCAGTGACGTGCGTGCCCAATTACGCTTCTTTGAGCAGCTTGACCAGCTGGAGAAACAGAGAAAGGAAGGGCAGGAGAGACAGATCCTTCTCAAGGCAGCTAAGGTAACCTCACCTCCAACCCGTCCTTCGCAAGCAGGCAACACAAGCACTTATCCCCTGTGGGCATTCCAATTCCACAAATCTATGCAAACTTTCTACAAAAATAGAGGAGTTATCTAAAAAAATTGTCTATATTTCTGGGGAAACTCCTCACACACGTGCAAACAACAGACGGGAAAATTATTTAAAAAAATGTTGCATGCCCAGACTGCATTGACTCTGTTATGAATTAATCACATATTGTCGTACCTGAAAAGTACCAAGCAGTTTTAAAGTAATCGCACCTTGTCGTTATTCAAGTATAAAGGAATCAAATGTGAATCCACCTGATTGGGGTGTAAATGGCTTGTAAGATGTCATCTGTCATCCAGTGAACTCTGAACCATACAGTGACTGTTTTCTCTGGCCTGCAGTCTCGAGCCCGCCAGGAGGACCCAGAGCAGCTGCGCCTTAAACAGAAGGCCAAGGAGGTAGGCCCAGAGCGAGCCCGTGTCCAGCTCCACGTTGCCCTCTGTGTTCTCCATGAGTTTTTAAAGCTCTTCCTCTGCTTGGCCGGGACGTTGTCCTCCAGATGCAGCAGCAGGAGCTGGCCATGATGCGGCAGAAAGAGGCCAACCTCACCGCCCTGGCAGCCATCGGCCCCAGGAAGCCGAGGAAGCCTACGGACGCGTCGGCCTCCGCTGGGGCAGCCGAGGTAAGGGGAACAACTGAAGCCAAACGTAGCTCATGAGCCTTGACTGTTAATGCGTAACAATCACGACAGTGTTCAGTGCATGGTAGAGCATGACTCTACGGCAAGCCGAGCTGGGCATGGCACAGCGCACTATGTAAAGCAATTCGATTGACCTGCCGTGACTCACGCTCATGCCTGTTACTGTTGCTGTGAATTGTGAAACCTACCTGAAGCTGTTGACAATGTGATATCCTTTACGCACAGCTTCGGGTGATAAGTCATTGGTTTCCTGGTGCACAACATAAAGGTGTAAACAAAAATGGGTCAGGCAACAAACAAGTTCAGTACAAATTCAAAGTGTCAAAGGCAAAACACATCAAGGTGAAAGGGCAAATCTCTCCCTCACACATGTACACGTTCCCTGTTATCATTCTGCCCCCCTGTCTCACGTCCATACCAGGGCTCTGGATCGGGGTCTTGGCTGGGTGCGAGTGCTGCGGGGTCGTCGGGGTCCAGACCCACGCGGCAGCGCATCACACGCATCAACCTCAAGGACCTGCTGTTCTGCCTGGAGACAGAGAGGTCCACCGCACACTCGCAGTTCCTCTACAAGGGCTTCCTCAAGTAGGCGGCCGCTGCAAGGGGTGTGTGTGTGTGTGTGTGTGTGTGTGTGTGTGTGTGTGTGTGTGTGTGTGTGTGTGTGTGTGTGTGTGTGTGTGTGTGTGTGGACCGATTGCCATCATAGCAGTTGGAGGAGCACCAATCTGAAAACTCGGCTACAGTTTTTTATTCAGAGCCTTTTTTCTACGGTACAATGAACTACTGTACACACATACACTGTAATGGCCGATAGTGCACTACGTTTCAAGGTTGTTTATATGTAAAAAATATTTTAAAGAAATTAATCTAGAGAGATTTTAGGGTTTTTATTAAACACCCACTACTTTTGTTATTAAACTTTTAATCGGCTAAACTCCAAACTGTGTAATCTACTGAGTTGCCTTTTAACTAAATAATTAAGCCATACAGCAATCCCTAATCTTGTCAACGGAAAGAGTGGTTGTTGACACAATGTTTGTGTGCATCTCCACTACCTTGATTGGTGTATTGGGTATATGTAGTAAACCCAAGCTTAAATTATTTGTGTTCATTTATTTATTATTTTGGTTCTTTCGTGACACGTCTGTTGTGTCCCTTAAATAAAAAAGATCTCACTGTAGCATGTTTATATTTGTATTAGGGGACATGTTTTTGTAATTTTACTACATTATGGTATTTTTTGAGCTCTACTAAATCTCTTTTCTTATTCTCTACTGCTCTACCAAAACTTAATCTACCTGAAATAGAACGTATTTTTTCTAGCAATCCATAAATATGCATTCTTATTGTCTTTAATCAATTTCACAAACTTCATGATTTATTTCTGTGCAAATATTTGTTGTGCTTTTAACAGACAGCCTTTTAATATGTAGGCCTACGAGTAGCCTACTAATTGATAATAGTTTCTTACAATCTGTAACTTAAGGAAAACATAAAATGTTTTAATTTGAGAATTATGATGCATTATTAGGAAAGAAATAACTAAATTTCCCATGTTTTGATAGATTGAAATAAATGTTGATTTTCCAATGAGCTTACAGTGGTATGCATGCTTCTCCACATCCCCCCACTAGAGTGCAGCACTGCTTCACTTTAATGTCCGTCTGCTCACGTTTGATAGGCAGTGTTTAGAGTTGAATCCCCTCTAGCTTTTCGTGTTGGTTGGCCAGCCCTGTTTAAACTAACATGTATCAGATACATCACATGTTCACAGCAAGACGAGTGGTCGGTGGCGTCGTGTCCTTAAACACACTGAACAGGCGACCCAACAAGCAACACACGCAACTCAAAAAACACAAAATCATACTGTACACACTTGCCATCATAACCATTGCAATCTTCGGCATGGCCTGCGTGCATTGTGAATGTTGTGTACATCTGTGTCGTGTCGTGGGCCAACCTTCCACGGCGTATTCCAGCTCGTATACTGCGGTGGCAACAGCTGGCACAGACACCGCACAACCTCACACTACTTTTGGGGAGGACTAATTAGGCCATCCCACCTTTGGGATGGCAGCCTGATGTTAAGCGGTTTTAAGCAGCTCTTATCTGCTTCGGTAACTGACCAAGGAACAATATGTGGTAAACTTATCGGTCTGGCTCAGCTGTTGGTTGTCCTCACAAAGCAGAATTAGATTTCCACTGGGTCGCAATGTTTCGTCTCTGTGTTTTTATTAAAGTGGAAGAGTCGACAAATAGTCCTGGAGGGCCACACGCGTGGTGTCCACTGCTGCCACAAAACTGCCTGCTGCTACATGAACAAAACCAAATGATTAGTGTCCTTGGGTCAGCAGCTGTGCCTTGACATACCATATCCAGCCTGTAGGTGGTACTATATACACGCTGTAGTCGCCACTCGGGATCATAGAGGTTGTTACGATAAATGAGGGAAGCCATCGACTCAGTTTTGGGTCGGCTTCAATATTTCCCCTGGTGACCATCCTGATCCTGCTCCTCAACATCATGGCTTGTTTAAAGGTAAGGCTACAAAAGCCACAACTTGAAAAGCAGAAGATGGTGCGGTTGCCATAGCGACACGTGACGTGGTGCACCTGAGGCTGGGGGTAAACACTCGCCTGCCAAACAGTGACAAAAAACAACAGGCCGCTCCAGCAGTAGATAAAGAAACTAACAGACAACTGTTAGTTTCTTTATCTACTGCTTTTTTGTTCCCCTGTGTAGGGAATTATTTGAAAACCAAAGTGTACGTGTGCGTGCATGCATAGGCTACATGCATGCATGCAACGCACACAGATGCATGCCACACACACAGATGCATCTATGCACTCAACCCGCACACACACACACACACACACACACACACACACACACACACACACACACACACACACACACACACACACACACACACACACACACACACACAGAGGGCCGTAGCACCAAATTCTGGGCCCTGTATACAAGAGGTACTGATGCCCCCCTGCCCCCCCCCGTCAGAATTGTTGAGGGGGGGGGGGCTCCTACCGCTAGGGGATGGTAGAAAATTCTACAGACATAATTTATTTATTTTTCTTTTACTTACACACACACACACACACACACACAGTATTTGATTGGATCGGTGTTGGTTTGCATTTGCTTGATTTTTCTACATTGGGATTTGATTAACAAAATCACTTGGCACCTTTGTGATGAATATGTAGAAGTTGCAATTTCCCCCCTATTTAGCCCTCTCAGAAGGGTATCTCTAATGGTTCTCCAGTAGGCATAGGCCGATTCAAGATAAGTAAAATAGTGGATTCTGTGGAACCTGGTTTTAATCCTATCCAGAATCACGCTGGGGGACAAACAACATTTAAAAGTCAGTCCGTTCATTTTATCTTCCGCCATGCCTCCTTGCATATTGTTGATGAAGCGCCGAGCTTATGAATAAAACTCTCCTTGCTGCAACATAAGAGCTGAATTCAAATGAACTGATATATAGCACACTTTGATTCACTCAGTGCGCTTTATCACCCATTAGGATGCACAAATTTAGTGGCCTATGACCGCTTTTATCCTCAATAAAACAGTATCCATTTCCAGTAACCCCCCTGGATAATCGCCCAGCGCACAGGAAGGATAAAAAAAAGAAAAGAAATGAACAGGCAGCAGCAACAATCCATTTGTTTTGCACCTCCTAAAGAGAAACACGACTCCATTGACTGCGCTCTCCCGCCCGGCCCCTTCTTAATGCTGACTGGAGGAGGTCTCTTCGGTCATAGGGCGGCGGGCGGGCCAATGTGTGTCGGACCTGCGGGTGCTGTAATAAGACGGTTAGCTATAAGCGGCGCTAGTGCGAGTTCACCAGCGCGACTGAACCCGGAGAAGTATTGACGCCGGGGTTAATAGCCTGTTGGCCTTTTTAATGGAGCTGATTCAGGCCTGGGGACAGGGGGGAAGCGGACGCAGAGTGACACCGCAGGGGGGGCAGGTTGGCCCAAACGGGGAGGAAAGCTCGTTACCAGCCGGCCAGACCCCAGGAAAACACAAACTGCAATTTACAAAGTCACATCACGAACGTGAGGTGAAACCAGCGGCGGAAATGAGCGTGCAAACGCCTGCACACACACACACACACACACACACACACACACACACACACACACACACACACACACACACATACAATCAAAGGCCTATACATACACAGTGTATACATATGACAGTGTTTGTGTGTGAATGTGAGAGACAGACATAAAAATTGACAGAAAGTTGAAATTGGACTTGACCGGTGACATATGTATTTTATTGCAGACTTTTAAATCTATATTTCCCTTTTCCTCGCCTCAAAGAACCATTATCTTGAATATGGTTCAGCAACAAAACAAATAAATAATGCATGAGGCGAGTTTTATGAATCTCTTTGATAGACAAACACCATGAAATACCATGATATGCAAATGCCAAGCATCGAGGCATCAGGAAGGAATGAATGCTGGTGGTTCGTATACAGCCGGCGTCCACGCATCACAAGGAATCACATCATTACACGTGCAACACTATGAACACCGGTCCGAACCGTGTGCTGTACGCAAATTATTTATTTATACTAATTACCCCCACCTCCATCAATAGATCAATTATTCATGTTGATCGCCGGATTTCCTTCCTGAGGAGACGCTGCAGTGGTGGAATTGAGATTTGGCGCGTGTATGGTTACAGTGGAAAGGAAACCTGAGTGGGGTTTGGCTGTGAGGAGTGTTTTCCACCCTGCCAAGTTCCCCTATCTGCCGGAGGGGATTACAGCTCCTCGATTAGAGCAATGATCGAACTATAACGTCGCCTGCTGGCTGGACGGGGGAGGCAACGTGTCAGTAATCCCACAAAGTAGATAGCCCTGATAAAGAGATGGATTGAACAGCAGCCAGCGGCTTGCACTACATGAATACAGTTGGGTAGGGTCGATAGGAAACTAACTAGGGGTTCCCAAGTTAGACAGGGTTCTCTTACTTTTGACCCTGGGTGTCTCCAAACATCAAATCAATACTTTATATACTTCCTGTAGAGGTGGAGCTCGAGTAATCGCTGATTGGTCGTGCGGGGAACGTGGGTAGGTTTTGTTCAGTTTTCGACAGCTGGACCGGAGAATAATATTCATCTAGTGCCTTCTCTGCTGTGCCTCGGTCGCACAATTCAGTTTCTGGGTTTTCTCTGCGGTACTTTGGCCTGGGAAACCGCCCCATTAAGTACACGTTAAGGTGACGTTAGGAAAAAAGGCAGGCAGCTCTGCAACGATCCAAGACTCCGTTATTTTGCAAACATAAGCTACACAGAACTGTGAATTCAGCTTATAGGGGCAGCGAGCCCAAAAGCTTTTTGGGGTTTTAAACTTGGTAACGTGCCTTCTTAATCTTCAACATAGTGATCTTTAAGTAAGACATAAAACAGTATGATCTTTAAGTAAGACATAAAACAGTATAGTGCTATGTTTTTGCCAGTCGCCACCAACTTGTTTGTGAATGTTCCACTCCGAGCACAGGTGGCAATATTTGAATGATGTCGAAGGCCTTTGAGTGTACGCTTCCAAGTCACGCCCAAGGCCAACCGGCAGCAAGGTGTGTGTGGGGCTGCGTCCGGGCACAGGGTGCGGATGTTTGCGACCAAAATAGGCTTTTGCTTTCCGGACACGCCACTGTGTGTGGAGCATTTCATATACAACATCGCTCACGATTATCCTCAGACACAACAACGGTACAGCATAAGTATCACAAAGTTGGCGTGGGTCATAGCCACAGGGACTACACCTCCCCAGAGCTCTCAGCCCAAGACACAGCTATAAAAAATCTCATAGTTTTCGAATTCGAGATGAAATAATGGGTTCACTTACACTTCAAGTGAACTGCTCAACCACGTCATGGTGCGGCTAAATGGTCGGCTCTCACACTCTTTCCCTCTCTCCATCCAATTGATTTTACCCTCTGTGATCTCATCTTTGACCCTGGCATTAGAACATCAGGAGCCTACCGCCACCGCCCCCACCACCAGCCCCCAGCCTGCAGTGCAGTTCCAGCTCTGGAGGTGTTCACTAAAGTGCTATATTCGTTCCTTGGCAGACCCTACTTGCATGAGTAGCAGAAAGGCCAATTCAACCAGTAATTGCCAACAGATGATTACGCGCGGCCTGGCAACAGGGCAATAATACGGTGGCCCGAGTAATGCAAAGATTGGATGTTTCCCACCTGACACGGCGGATGCCAGAAGTACTTTATTTAGAGTACACCGCCCGAGCATTGGCTGCGCCCCAGTAGCAAAGCTCTGCTGCCGGGGTCTCACGCACACTGTTTATAAAGTGGGCAACTCCAATTCCTTCTCATCCCTCTCTCCCCCCCCCCCCCCCTCTCTCTCTCTCTCTTGCCCCTGTCTCTCTCTCTCTCTGCCACAGGGAGGCCATTTTCTTCTCGACTGAGCCCATCAAAGGCCGTTCCCTGGCCCTAATCTCGTCATCCCGGCCGGCTGCGAACGGGCTCTTTACCACCTTCATTATAACTCTGCAGCGCCGGGCACCACACTCCTTATTAACGCGGCTTCATGATTTTATCTTTTCTTCCCCCGTGCCGAGAAGGCCTTCATTATTATACTGAAGGTCAGCTTACAGTATTGGGCATTCTCATTACCGGGGTGTCCCTGTAGAGATTAGCATTCGCTGCTCCTCTCATTAGCCAGCTCAGTACGCGCAGTCGATTGCCCCCCCTCCACAATCTCTCTTTCTCTCTCTCTCTCTCTCTCTCTCTCTCGCTATCTCTCCCTTTTTAGCTCTCTCTCCCTTCCTCTCTCCCTCTGCCTGGGTGTGCACTACACCCTGACACATCACTTCATCTCCCTCCCTCCTTATTTACTCTACTTTATTCTAGCCCTTACTATCTAAATGTTATGCATTGCCTTTCTCTGCTGAGTTGAAATATTCCTCTGGCCTCCTTCCTTCCCCCCCCCCCCCCCCCCCCCACACACACACACCCTCATGGCCAATATACCTGCATCCCTTCCTCCTCATTCTCCACCAGCGCCACCTCCTCCTCCTCCCTCTCTCTGGATGTCTCATTAAAGGAGCTGTGTGTAATGGGATTACGCTGCAGGGATTAATGGTGTGGCTAATTGATAGACACGCGGGCGGGGGGGGAGGGATTAAACCCCTCTAAATCCCCACAGGGCCCTTTTTAGATTTTTTTTGGGCACCGTCGCCGACTAATTGAAATCAAAGGAGCCGACACAGAAATCCTTCCTGACCTCCAGCGCTGCACCTCTGGCCGGCCGCGCTGAAGCAGAAGGAACGCGAGACGACGTGGAGGCCTGGGAGAGATCTATGTCTGAGGACGCCGTGTTCCAGTCCCTGCACGACCACGTGCACACACACAGGACGACATGGACGAACACGTGGGCAGTGCTCACACAAACAGCAACAAGCACACAGACTCGGGCACACACACATACACACAGATTGTTGCAGATACACAGCTTGAACTATGATAACAACTGTGTCTGTGTGTGTTTACAGGACATCACGCACACAAATTAACCATATTGTGTGTAACAATGAGAAAACAAAACGAATTTGAAAGGACTTATTTCATTTTTAAAGTGAAAGTGTTGGGATTGATTACAATCCGGATACATTTTCTTGACGTTAGCTTACGGGTTTCATTTGTGGCCGCTGAGTTTATGGGAACAACAAATCCACTAAGGCATCCATCTCTGCATGCACACCAGGAGCCCTCACCTTGAAGAAAGCAAACATTTGATTATTCTTCATATATTGGGCCACATTGAAGTAACAACACTTTTTGAAGTAATCCCACTTCAAAAATAATCAACAAAAAAAAGACATCACCAAGGTGAATCACAATACAGCAGGATGAAGTGGTCCATTTTTCAAATTTCAAAACAGTTCTCGTTTTTATTTTTTTAAAGCACATTTCCAGTATTTAGATGAATGAGGAAAAGAATATTGATACACTTAGTAATAGAACAACTATCAGCAGGCATGGCTATTATACCCTTCAACAACCTGTCCCCCGCACAAACCAAGGAGGCGCGCTTGTCCAAGACAACGCGGTTAGAGAGGGCAGGCTGCGTTTTATACACAAAGAATAAAGTACAACAAAACTAGACCTCAAATTCCTTGAAAAGAATTTTGCAAAATTAAAAAAGAAAATAAATAAAAGATAAAAGGCAACGGCAAACTTCTTCAACAAAATGGAAACACTGAAAACATTAAAGAAAAGAAACAGAAAACCGACATTTTAAAAATGAAAGGGCCA
Source organism: Pollachius pollachius (assembly GCF_949987615.1). Classification (NCBI taxonomy): domain Eukaryota; kingdom Metazoa; phylum Chordata; class Actinopteri; order Gadiformes; family Gadidae; genus Pollachius; species Pollachius pollachius. The sequence continues at coordinate 5,950,212 of NC_136945.1, read as the reverse complement.
AACAGGTACCAACGACTTCTTAGCCTGTTGTGAAGAGAAGAGAGCAGCAACGTTTAATGGAATTAATACTTCAAAAATAGGTATTTTACAGTAGTAGTTCTTTTCTCAGTGTCTTTATACAGAGTATATTCATATAGTTTCCGCTTACTAATTCAACATTCTCACCACATATTAATAAGTGCGTCAAGTAAAACATTTTGGGGAAAAAAAACAAAACGAAAAAAATGAAAAAGAATACATGCACCTTTTAATTCTTTATTTTTTTTCAATCTATAAAAAATGGGAATGTTCAAGGCAAGAGAAATCCATCTAAAAAAAACCACTCCGAATGCCTGCGTTTCGGAGGTCGTTCCCAAGTCCCTTGTAGTCCTACATCATCTCACTACTCTGTTCATGCCTATATAAGCTTTACACTGTGGAGAAAGCAACACAAAACCATATACGGCAGGCAAGCATCTCAACATAACGGCTCACTAACGTATTGAGTCCACAAAGCGAGGGCAGACGCACTCCGCTCTCCCTCTTGGCTGGGAACCCACCTCCCCCATCCACATGATGGCATGATCCGCCCACACGGTTTTTCCCGTTTGCGTTGGCGCCAACGCAAACGGAGTCTCGGCTCTTGATGAGCGAAAGGTCCAATGGATCGTTTCAAGCAGTATCTCAAGGCTCCTGTTTTACCTTTTTTAAATTTTTTTATCTTTTGGTCTGGGAGCTGAATTCATCGCTGCTATCATCACCACAACCGACAGCACCACCGTGTCCTCCTCCAGCTTGCCCTTGATGAGACCTTCTCGTCTTAGCTGCTGGGGTTGTTCATCGGCTGCTGCAAAGGGCAGAGGAGGGTCCCGGACAGGGCTGAGCGAAGGGTGGGTGGGGTAAGGGGGGCCTGGTGGTGAGGGGTGGGGGGGGAGGAGCGTGCTGCAAGAGACTGCAACGAAGGCAACCGACCCTGAGATAGCAGAGTCTGATACAAAAACACACCACAAAAGGCACTTTATAAAACAACAGTGCTTCTGTTCTAAGGAAAAAGGGTTTGAGTGGACCGAGTGGAGACTGAGTGAGAGTCTTGCGTCTCGCTCCTCCCGGTGCTGAGACAAGTCTTCAGTGTTAAGACAAAAGCAAAAAAAAATGATTAAAATAGTAAATGATTTGTTCCAGAAAACGAGTCACACAATCACTAGACTTGAGCGTTTCTCTACCATCTTCAGAGAAGTCGCGGACGGCACGGCAATGAAAAGAACGTACGAAAAAAAACAACCCACACAATACATCCCCTCTCCACTGTAAAAAAAAAAAGAAGCCGTAATACAGTCGAGTTGCTCACGATCAAGGGTTCAGTTGCTGCGTGGAACCCGACCCAGCGTGTGTACAGCGTCCAGTAGTAGTCACAGGTCCACCATGGAGTCCATGCCGGGGGTCTTGGGGGGAGGAGGACGGCGGGGCTGCCTCACCTCCCACACTGCCTGTGGGGTTCAAGGGGGTGCTTTCCAACGAGAAACACACTCTGCCACTCCCAAACCTCCTTCACCACCCCCACAACCACCGTCACTACCACCTCCGCACCCCGGCACCCCCGATGCCCCCCACGTCCCCTCCTCCTCCCCCTCCTCTACCTCAGTTCTCCTCCCCTCCGCCGTAGAGGTCGGCCAGCTTCTTGAAGCGCGGGCCCCAGTCGTTGAGGTAGTCGTAGTCCTGGTCCCCGGAGCTGGAGGAGTTGAGGGAGCTGACGGAGCCCACGGTGGAGCCGCTGCCCTCGTAGTCGAACACCAGCAGGGAGTCGTAGGGGGGCGCCGTGGGGTCGTTGTCCGCCGCCCGCAGACCCTGGGGGGGGGGGGGAGGGGGGTGGGAGGGAGAGAGAGGAGGGAGGAGAGAGAGAGTGAAGGGAGGGAGGAAGAGGGAGGAGAGGGAGGAGGGAGGAGAGAGAGAGTGAAGGGAGGGAGGAAGAGGGAGGAGAGGGAGGAGGGAGGAGAGCGAGAGTGAAGGGAGGGAGGAAGAGGGAGGAGAGAGAGAGTGAAGGGAGGGAGGAAGAGTGAGGAGAGGGAGGAGGGAGGGAGGAAGAGGGAGGAGAGAGAGAGTGAAGGGAGGGAGGAAGAGGGAGGAGAGGGAGGAGGGAGGGAGGAAGAGGGAGGAGAGGGAGGAGGGAGGGATGGAGGAGGAGGGAGGAGAGAGAGAGTGAAGGGAGGGAGGAAGAGGGAGGAGAGGGAGGAGGGAGGAGAGAGAGAGTGAAGGGAGGGAGGAAGAGGGAGGAGAGGGAGGAGGGAGGAGATAGAGAGTGAAGGGAGGGAGGAAGAGGGAGGAGAGAGTGAAGGGAGGGAGGAAGAGGGAGGAAAGAGAGGGACGGGGAGGGACAGAGGAGAGAGGGAAGGGAGAGAGAGTGAAGGGAGGGAGGAAGAGGGAGGAGAGAGAGGAGGGAGGGATGGAGGAGGAGGGAGGAGAGAGAGAGTGAAGGGAGGGAGGAAGAGGGAGGAGAGGGAGGAGGGAGGGATGGAGAAGGAGGGAGGAGAGAGAGAGTGAAGGGAGGGAGGAAGAGGGAGGAGAGGGAGGAGGGAGGGATGGAGGAGGAGGGAGGAGAGAGAGGGACGGGGAGGGACAGAGGAGAGAGGGAAGGGAGAGAGAGGGAAGGAAGGGAGGAAGAGGGAGGAGAGGGAGGAGGGAGGGATGGAGGAGGAGGGACAGAGGAGAGAGCGAAGGGAGAGAGAGGGAAGGAAGGGAGGAAGAGGGAGGAAAGAGAGGGATGGGGGAAGGGAGGAGAGAGGTAAGAGAGGAAGTGAGAGGATAGAGAGGGAGTCAAGGGAGGACGGGAAGGAAGGGAGGAGGAGAGAGGAAAGAGAGGGAGGGGCCGATGCGAGTGGATCGAAAGGGATAGCGGGAGAGATAGGGTTGTTGAGAGAGAGAGAGAGAAGGGGGAGAGAGAGATGGAGGAGGCAGAGACAGAAAATGTAATTACCACCGGATGGCCTAGCTAGCGGCTGGGGTGTTGACTCCTAGCCAGAAGGCTCCTCCTCCCCCTGATGTCCCCAGCCTACCTTTACGTATCTCCCCCTCATCTGCCCCTTAATGCCCTGTCACTGCAAGTCCCTTTGGATAAGAGAATCTCCGAAAGAAACCATATGGTGTATCGCCTTAACTTCTGTTCCATGAGACTACGCGGCCAGGATAGAGCGGCGAGGTGGACGCCCGGCTAATGGGCCCCGCTGTTGCGTGGAGGCTGATATGTTGTGACACTTTGGCTTGAACGGGAACACCAGCTACAGCGGTAATAGAAAACACAAGCCCACACGCCCTCCGGGTGTTCCTGAGGGGCCGGTCGCCCTCCACTGGTCGGGGAGCGTACGTACGTCGATGATGAAGTCTCCGATGTCCCCGGGGTGAGGCAGGCTGGGCCGGACGGGGTACTGGGACTCTGCGATCACGGGCCTCTCGTCCACCCGACGCACCCCCGCCGGCTTATTGATGATGTGATCCAGAGTCTCAGGCTGCTGCAACTGGCTCAGGTCATAGTCCTGCAGAGAGGGGGGGGGGGGGGGGGGGGTCTCAGATTGTTTTGGTTCTTTGTCTGAAGGCTGACAGTCGCTGCCGTCGCGATCATTGTTGCATTCGTCGGTTTGCCTTTCATCGTTATCCCTCATTGTTAACGTCATCCTTCATCATTATCGTCGACGTTGTCATGATAATCAACAGCATGGCCGTTATTGTCCTCGTTGGTAATCAAACCAACTTTATTTATATTACACTTTTCATGCAAAACAACAATATAAAATGCTTAAAGAGGGGAAAAACACAAGCATATCCTGAAATGTGTTTACAATAACAGTATCATTATCATCTTCATCTTCTTCATTCTCCTGGGCAACATTTTCATCATCAGCCACCTCATTACCTTATTTCCTAAGGTAATATATTGAATTCTTGTATTGTACATCATTTGGTTGAGCAAGTTCAGGTCATGGGAAACTGCACCACCAGCTTCACCCAGTTTTTCATTTGCTGTGAATCAATGTTCCATTGATTACTGGAAACCTAAATTGTGCATGCAGACCAATTTTCTGCTGTGTGAAGCACTTGTTTGCAGAAAAAGCGGTAGTGAAATTAATGATGTTTGCACATGATCCAGACAGAGAGGAAGTGTTAAAGGGAGAGTGCTTTTGTGTCGAATTTAAATATATATATATTTCCCCACTATGAAGTTGCTGCCTTACTAGTATTTTGTCTGTATTATTCGTTTTATGTAAAGAAACTCAGCATCGCACAAATGTGCGTAGTGAGGTGAAGCCTTCAGGGCAAGGCCAAAACTGAGATAGCGCTGAATAAAACTGCATTCCATATCTCATGACCTTGTTGATCATCATGTCATAGACACGTATATCACTCGGTGATACGCTGGAAGATGCAATATATGGATCTAAATATGGATGATATGGATATATACGTGGATTGTTTAACCCTGTGAGTGTTAATACAACAACAAAACCATAGCCTCTGGGTTGCTGGAGGAGGCAACACATAATAAGTCCTTCACAGTATGTTAAGATTAAATGTATGGTCTCCTAGGTTGAGGGCATCCATATACTTATTGAAACACAGAGAGAAAAAAACATGCTTGCTTGTATGTTGTTTTGTTCAAGAGCGCCGATTTGATCGGCAACCACATTCTTGACTCAGTTGCAAACGACACAGCTAGTTCTAGTCGCGACACGGCAGGGAACGTTTGGAACACAGGGACACGTTGCCATAGCGTCTCGGACTGGGCGAGGGTCGGACCGCCATGAGAGCCTCCCTACCTGGTCCTCTTCGCCACCTCCCTCCTCGTCGTACTTGAGGATGTTGTCTCGAACGTCGTCTTCGGGGTCGATGAGCAAGGGCTTGGCCTGGCGCTCCTTCTCCCTCCTCTTCATCCACATGACGAAGATCAGCACCATGGCTGAGACCACACAAACGCAGGATGGTTAGACTACCGCTCGTCACAGCAGGCGTGTGTAGGCTTCACATGAAGGAGACACCGAAAGACGCTTTGTTTGATCTGTGTACAGTGTGAAATCATCCTGTTTTGTTCAGAAGGATCCGATTTTTCCACTCGAGTGGAAAAATCGACAGACCAAGCAATTATTTTCATATGTAAACATATACATATATAAACTTGACCTGCTTTATGGTCAAATATATCCTACAATATGACATTTGCTTGTGGCAGGTGTTATGTACATTATGGACATTAACATCCAGTTAGCTACATGTAGGTACATTTTGTCCATAAGCACAGTAGAATTTATCATTCAAGGCCTATTACAAGAGAGGCAGAGAAAAACAAAAACATAAAAGGCTTGTTAGTGCGAAACAGCACTAATCAGAAAGACGAGGTTCATCATTCCCTATAAATACGTACAAAAACAATGTACGCGTTATGATGAAGCATCAACACCCCCGTGCTGTCGCTGCGTTTAGCGCTCCCTTGACCGGGGCGCAATACTCACTGAGGAGGATGATGATGCAGATGAGGATGGCGATGATGGCGCCGGTGCCCAGGCCGGCCGCCGCCACCGCCCCGGTGGCACTGCAGTCTCCGTTCTCGTCGCACGGACACACCTTGATGCGGATCACCGAGCGGTTGGAAAGCGGGGGGTTCCCCGAGTCGGACACGAACACGGGGATGTTGTAGAACCCGGACTCCAGGTAGGGGATCTTCAGCCTCAGCTGGGCGTAGTCGCCTGGAGATGGACAGGGCGGTGGTGGTGGAGGGTGGTAGAGAGGTGTAGGAAAGGGGGGTTTGGACGGGGGGGGGGGGGGGGAGCAAGGATTGGGGAAGGGCCGTGAGGTAGAAAGGAGGGGAAAAAAAGAAGTAGAAAATGATCCATGGCGCCTCGGGTGGATGCGATCACACCCTGTAATTACTGCGCCGCATGGCGGGCCGGTCGGCGCGGACGTGTGACAAAAGGCATCATCCAATGAAAACAGTTCTGGAACGAACCCGAGACAAGCCACGCAATCACTGCTGGGGGGGGGGGGGGTGTTTCCAACGGATGGGAGGAGGAGGAGGGAAGACGAGGAGGAGGGGAGACGAGGAGATGAGATTAGGAGGAGGGGAGAGACGGGGAGAAGGACACGAGGAGAGGAGACGAGGTGGGGAGGGGAGGAGGGGAGGGGAGGTGGAGGGGAGACACGGGGAGAAGGAGAGACGAGGGGGAGAGAGTAGGAGGAGGGTTGAGGAGGAGAGACGTTGAGGAGTAGAATGTAAGACGGGGAGGAGGGGAGAGGAGGAGGGACGAGAAGGAGGGGACAGGAGGAAGAGGGGTGATGAGGAGGAGGGGTGGAGATGAGGAGGAGCAGGGGGCATAGAGGAGGGGAGACAGGTAGGGGGGGGGCCGAGGAGGAGACAGGAGGAGGTGGAGGGGGGGTTGACGAAGGAAGGCGAAGAGGAGAGACGCAAAGGAGGTGAAGTGAGTAGGAGGGGAGACGAGGACGGGAGCAGGAGACAGGAGACGTGGAGGAGGATTCCGGGGGGCTGCGATCTGATTTGTCCTCAAGACAACTGCTTTGATGCATCCATCTGGGTGGAGTGTGTGACAGATCGGTGACACGGGGGGACAGAGAGATGAATGGGGCTCATTTGTCACAAGTGACAGATCATACGTCACCACCCAGGATGGTAACCTTCTCACTTCTCTCCACAAGCGCTGGAAGGCATATTGTGAAAAACTCCCTGCTCTTGAGAGCTTGACAAACTCTGCTAGTTAATTTAAAGTCACTTAAAGTGAAGGCAGGGGGATTATGCATCCATTAGAGCAAGCCGTACACTCAGAAGCCAAACAAATAGGCATGCAAAATGGGCAATTACACATATCAAAGCACATAACACAGCCATGCTAGTCATAATAAGAACAGATCAGTGCTAATGATTGCCATTACACTATTGTCATCTTTAAAAATGGTGTGAAGGTGCTTGAACAAACAAGCATCTATTTTTTTTGCTATAAAGTAGTTAATAATCTCTGTCCTTTCCCTCTGCTCTCTCTGCTGTAACGTCCTTGTGTTGCACTTGGTTGTAGTCCTGGCTTGTCTTATGTACCTGGCTGAACATAAGCAGGAAATAACCTGCATGGTCTGTTATACACACACTCACTCACATGCACACAACGAATATTACATATGGAAGCAAATCACTGCCATCAAGTTTTGAATTTTAAAAGCCATTGAATTTTGTATATGGAAATGTAACCGCCATTGAATTCAAATCCTATACGTACGTATGGAAACACCAGTAGAGAATGACAGAAACACCAGTACAGAAAGATAGACGGACAGATGGCCCCCAAACAGGCCCCGCCCCCCTCCTCACCGTTGAGCCGGGACACGGTCCAGTTGCGCCGGACGCTGGCGGGGAAGGAGGGCAGCTCGAAGACGAAGGGCCCTACGTTGGGGTCTCCGTCGGCGTCCGAGGCCGTGATGTTGACGCGGGAGGCGGGCCGCGCGCGCTCGCACACCTGGCCCTCACGGGGCATCAGCACCGGTGCGTTGTCGTTGACGTCGATCAGGTAGATCTGGAGGGTCCCCGTACCGCTGGCCTGGGGCGCGCCTGGGGGAGGGGTGGGGGGGGGGAGGAGGAGAGAGGGAGAGGAGGATGAGGAGAGAGGGGGAGGGGAGGGGGGGGGAGGAGGAGAGAGGGAGAGGAGGATGAGGAGAGGGGGGGAGGGGAGGGGGGGGGAGGAGGAGAGAGGGAGAGGAGGATGAGGAGAGAGGGGGAGGGGAGGGGGGGGAGGAGGAGAGAGGGAGAGGAGGATGAGGAGAGGGGGGGAGGGGAGGGGGGGGAGGAGGAGAGAGGGAGAGGAGGATGAGGAGAGGGGGGGAGGGGAGGGGGGGGAGGAGGAGAGAGGGAGAGGAGGATGAGGAGAGGGGGGAGGGGAGGGGGGGAGGAGGAGAGAGGGAGAGGAGGATGAGGAGAGGGGGAGTGAGGTGGAGGTGGGTGTGGAGGAAGGAGTAAATTAGGGGGACGGGGTGGTGAGAGGAGTTAGAGGGGTCGAGGAGGGGGTGATGGATGAGAGGAGTTGGACAACGGTGGGTGGGAGAGGGGATTGGAGGAGAGGAAGAGGGGTAGGGGGAGGGTTGACAGAAATATAAAAATGTATTAGCTACATCCTTGGGCAGGATATATGGCGATAGGGTGTTTGACTGGGTGGCAGGTTACATCCCCAGTCTACCTGTAGGCATCCCCGGAACAAAACGCCTAACCTACTTACAAATGACACACAGTGAAGAAACAAATCACTGTACGTCACCAGATAAAAGCTTCGTCTAAAATAGTAAATAGTAATATCTGCAATGCAGGCATGAATCATGGGAGAGTGCGGAGAAAGATGGCAAGGACAGGGAGAAGAGAGAGAGAGATGAGCCCCAATAGAGAAGAGCTAGATAGTATTTCACACGAGGAACGACGGACTAGTGAAAAGAGGCGTGAGAGACGAAGTGGGAGAGAGATGAAAGTGGGAGCCATGACAAAACTACAGATGCGACCCAAACATTAACCTAGCGACTGAACTGCACTCCCCTCATTGATTCATGTACTGCTGAACCGAGTGGATGGCAGATAGGAGGGGAGAAAAATCACTCAATAGGCCGGTTCTGAACCATTGTGTTTACTAAGAACAGAGAGACGTTTACATGTGGAGCGCAGAGCCTCGGCACCCGACGCTGTCACATCTGAATGTGTCCTCTTGTGTCTTGCTCTGTGTGTCTGCATGTGAGAAGTAGTGCATTTTAAAAGCAGAATATGGACTGAATAGCCCTGGTGTAGGGACAAATCTTTCACGGAGCCTGCTGCTCAGAGCTGCACTCTGCAGGAGTATATGAGACGATGGAAAGTGCAGCAACGCAACTTATTCAGTGTTTGCCTCTTGTCCCTGCTAGACACTGCAAAGTCAATTCATCTGAGCGGGCCATTTTTCTTTTGCTTATTTATGCACTGTCAAGGCAAACTGCTGCATGAACTCCACTCTGAATTGGGACCATGAAACATTTTACGCTGCTGCGGTCGCAGCTGATAAGCTGGTGGCTGGAGTTTTGTATTTGTTTTAATTGAGGCGCCCTTAAAAACGTCTCAAACCAATGTTTGAGCGGTGATAGCTCCGGTCGGTTATATAATGACACAGACTAGAACAATTTTAAAGGGGCGTCAATTCAATCAAGTTGAATGGTGGTTGTGATCGTTATTGTGGTCGTCTGTACATCGCGTTTATACTTTATGGGCGTTGCAGATTTAGAAATTTGAGATTTAATTCTCAATGGTAGTGTAAGCATGGGACAACGTTACAATATTGAAACGACCATTTAGGAACAGATGCAATCCATTGATGCAGTTACCGAATAATTCAATTAGCCACCCAGTCCCACAGCGATACTCATGCTGTGGTGGTGGTGGTGGTGGTTTTTGGGGGGGGGGGGGGGGGGGGGGGCATTTACTGTTGGCATGGAAAACTGTCTGCTCAGCAAAGTCTGCAAAGACATATTGCAGCTATGGTTGTCAGCTAACTGACTTACTCATGCAGACACACACACAAATACACACACACAGACACAGACAGAGACACACACACACACACACACAAACAGTGGGTTGCACGCACAGAAGGTAATCACTCACACATGCATGCACACACAAATACACACACACACACACACACACACACCCACAAACACACACACAAACACGCACACACCCTAAACTGTCAGTGTTTGGATCAGTGGTGCAGCACTGCGTGTGTGAAACTTTCCTCCAGCAGCTCTCATCAACTCAGCATCTCAACTTTGTTTTCCATCAGGCAGTAGGCCGGTACGTAAAAGGTCTGCTGCCCCGGGACCCCAACCCCGAGACCACCAGCCCCATCGACCGGCGTGTCAGTTATGATTGGCTGGCTGCTTTGTGTCTCCACTCGTGCCTCTCGATTGAGATTGGGTGAGCAAAGAGAATTTAAATCAAAGTGGAATATATCCCCTTGTCGGCACCGGCCTACAGAATCAATAAGCAGTCAGCACTTTGTTGGGCTTAAGTCGACGCGCTTCAGGGCAACATTACGGCGCTCCCACGCAAACTACCGCGTTACTCTTCTCTGCTGATAAACACCGCACCCCCCCCCCCCCCCACATACACACTTGCAGAGCACAGGCCAATCCTCCCCGTGAGTGTCGTAGCAGTACTTTAGTTTCTTATTTTCGCCCATCGACACGGGCGCAAGCTCAAGAGCTGTGCGTAGACTTTCATCCCCAGCCCTGATACATTTACCGATTCCATCCCCATCAGCCCCCCCCAGGCTGAGCCAGAGTCTCTGCTGGCACATAAATCATGAATCCAATAACATCGTGGTGTTGGTGCACGCATGTCTACTTCTTTTTGGCTCTCGCTCTGCACGCACATACACGTGTTCACACACACAAACACACACACACACACACACACACAAACTTTTTGACATCAACACAGATCAGATCAATAGCGGGTGTTAGGATAGTATAGTCCAGTCGAACCCAGTAGTACCGGGTTTGATTCCCGATGTCCGCAACCTATCTGTTTTCATCCGTGAGCAAGATGCCCTATCTCCTCTACGTGCTACAGTGTCTGCTGAATAGCTCAATAGTGAGCATTGAGTCACTATTGAGTGCATGGAGCGCACAAGTGGTGGATGACCTGAATGATCCCTCATGTAGTGAAGAGTAAAGAGTGACATGCCGTTGGGACTTACCAGACTTACCATTGTCGAAGGCCAGGAAGGTGGCCTCGTACACGTTGTTCTTCACGTACATGGACTCCCGGTCCAACAGGGCCATAGTGCTGATCTGACCGTTGGTCCTGTTGATCCTCAGCCAGTTAGCAGGGTCGGACAGCTTGGAGTACCTACAAACACACACACACAGAGGCACACATATGTTAACCAGGGGGCAGCCATGACCACCTGTTTGTGAAGCCCAGGTGGAAGGGACTAACGTGTAGTTCCTCTGACAGCCTGTAGGTGGCTTGTGCTGGTTGGTTGGTTTCAAAATGACCGGCAAGCATGCTCAGTCAATGGCCAAATTGTGATTTAATCTTGTAATACAAAGTCAATACATTGTGTCTTCGTTTGGTTCGGATATCAGCAGCTGGTTCATCTCTGAATTATTTAACAGTTTAATATCATTAAAAAGTTATGAAGGATTAACTATTAATGAGCTTTTGACACAGTTTATTGCCAGGCGGCCGTTCAATTCCCACTCAATGTCGGCACCCTTAACACTCAGCAGTAGACCAGTGGTCGACGTCAGGGGCGCTACGTCCATCTTTTTGAGTCTATCATATTAATCTGCTTTGAGGTCCTGTGTCGGTGACAAAGGTTTCCTCCTCCCAACTTTTCAGTTTAACTACAGGACTCCCAAAGGGTCATATCTTGGACATGTGCTATTCTCAAGCTGCTTGCCTTCCCTCCCTTGGTGACGTCCCCTGAGAGTCCAATGTTTGATTTCCCCGTTTCACTGCAGATGATACACAGTGTGTGTATCATACAAACATGGTGATTATGCTCGCACCACTGCCTTCCATAAGTGTCTTTTGTTTGGTTTCTTAAATAGAATGCTGGATGTAGCCAAACCAGGTTTGATTACATCCAATTAAATGTCTGTTGGGACCTGAGTTTACAGCTCAAAGTGCACAAATCTTTAAAATCCTATTTAAGTCACGTGCTTAGAGAAATTCACAGCATTCTTTTATCTCGTCTCACCACTCGCTCTCTCTATAACCTCTGTACAGCTGCCTCTCTCTCTCTCTCCCTCCGCCATGTACAGTCAGTTCAAAACACCGTCGCTGGGTTTCCAATGCGTGGCCGTATAACTCCTGTTTTACTGCCTCTTAACGCCGGCTGTCACTCTTGTCACTTTGAGGATTTATTAGAAAATTCTTGTAATGACTTTTAGATGCCCCAGACAAGGGCTCGCCCCCTCTCTCCCTCGCTCTCTTTCTCTCAGAGGTTTTATCCCCGCTGTGAGGCAGGTCAGGGTTTCAGATCCTCAGGCGGCCTTCCCTCCCTCCCTCCCTCCCTCCCTCCCTCCCCCCCACCCAACCAGGGGCCGGGCTCACAGCTGAAAGAGAATAGGGTATCTCTCTGTCAGGGTTCCTCAGCTCTGAAGCACTCTACCGGGAGCAGGAGATAAGGCGTCACTTCACACACACACCGTTTTATCACACACACACATGCACGCAGGCGCGCACACACATTAAAACTCACTTTTAGAGAGGGCATGATCCAATGTTCCAGTTAATGGCTACACTCGTTTGTTATTTGAAGTCCTTAAATGTTTACCGTTGTTTGTTTCATTTTAATGAGTTTGTTCCATTTGTTTACATTCACACTCAGTTATAATGTGACATAAATAATTTCTGACCAAATAAGCCTTATTATCGTCAATATCCTATTACAGATGAACGCTAGGATCTTCATAAAAACACTTAGACACACACAACGTGAGGAATTATACTCATAACAACAGAATCCTATAGAAACATATTACAGGTATAAAAAGCTGTCAAGGATTATTCAGAGGGAACTATTTTA